>NC_061827.1:13798454-13800686 GCF_019202785.1 Penaeus chinensis | reverse complement strand
TATATATACACACACACACACATATATATATATATATATATATATATATATATATGTATGTATATATGTATGAATGTATATAAACTGCCACGATGCTCCAGTGGTTAGAGCACTGGACTCTGGAGTTCATTTCCCCGCCGCGGCAGTTGTAAAAAGTGCCTGCGTTCAGACTCATGGCTCGAGCCCGATCTCACGACGAGAAAACGACATATTCAGATGCCAAAACACAGGTGCTGTAAGGTAATTCGCCGCCGTGGCATAAGTGGTAGCGCGGTTGATTGGGAAGGGAATCCCATCAGGTAAGGATTGCACTGCCAAATAACCTCTCATTATTGAATTGTGAGAGACCAAAGTCCTGCACTGGCTGTTGAACTGATAGATAGATAGATAGATAGATAGATATAGAAATAGATAAGTAGATAGATAGATAGATATAGACATAGATATAAATTTACATATTTATCTATCTACTGTCTATCTACCTCCTCAGTCCTCGCTCTTTCCTGCCTCCCACTTTTCTCTCTCTCTCTCTCTTAGCTTCTTCTCTGTCACTGACGACGGCCTTCTGCCCCCCCCCCCCCCTCCCCAGCGTGGTGATGCCCCCCCGCCATGACGCTGTGGCCCCGAAGTGAGCACTTTAGGATTTTTTTTATTGTTTCTCTCTCCCCTGTTTTATTCGATTCCAGGAAGGAGCGAACGGGGAGAGGGAAGGAGTAGGAGGGGATGAGGTGGGGAAGAAGAGGAAGGGGTAAGAAAGGAGGAGAAGGGGAAGGAGAAGGGAGAGAGGAAGGAGTAGGAGAAGGAGAGGAGGTGTGTGTGCACATACACACACACACACACACACACACACACACACACACACACACACACACACACACACATATATATATATATATATATATATATTTATGCGTGTGTGTGTATGTGTGTGTGTGTGTGTGTGTGTGTGTGTGTACATACATATACATACATATGTACATATATTTATGTATCCATACATATGTGTATATATATACATATGTGTGTGTGTGTATATATATATATATATGTGTGTGTGTGTGTGTGTGTGTGTGTGTCTGTATATACATATATATACATATATATATACATATATATATACATATATATATATATCTATGTATGCATATATATATATATATATATATATACATATATATATTTATGTATACATATATATACATATATATGTGTGTGTTTATATATACATATACATACATATATACATATGTACATATTTATGTATACATGCATATATATATGTATATCTATATATATGTATATTTATACATATATATATATATATGTATACCTATATATATATGTATACATATACATATATTTATGTATACATATATATATACACAAACACACATATATATATACATATATATGTATGTATATATATGTATTAGCCATTCATTCCACTGCAGGGTATATGCCTCTCTCAATTCACTATTGAGAAGTTTTATGGCAGTGCCACCTTTGCCTGATTGGATGCCCTTCCTAATCAACCGCGGTTCGGCACGCTAACACTTGTGTCACGGCGGTGACTTCCCCTACGACACCTGCGTTTGACTTTTCAAGGCGATATGTCGTTTTCTCGGGTTCGAGCCAGCAGTCAGAGCGCAGGCATTTTTACGACCCCCGCGACGGGGAATTGAACTCGGGACCACGAAAGTCGGAGTGCAGTGCTCTAACCACTGGACTATCGCGGCAGTCAAATATATATATATAGATAGATAGATAGATAGATAAATAGATATGTATTTATATATATGTATAATATATATATATATATATTTATATATATATATATATATATATATATACATGTATATATGTGTGTGTGTGTGTGTGGATGTGTCCGCGTGTGCTTTTGCGCGTACATGTGATTTCGTGTATGTCAATGTACCTATGTTCGAATGCATCTCGACCAACATTTTGCGTTTCTCTCCGCAATTTTCGGCCCGAAGATAATGACGCTAACGAGGTCAGAGGCACCAGTCAAAAACCGAATGACTGCAGCCGTGATGTCCGGCCAGCGATCAATACGCCGGTACATATCTGTCTCTTCAGCCCACGTGTTCTGTATTTCTGCCGAAGGGCTTCTGCGTCGTGTTGCACCTGTTGCTGGCATTGCTTCCTCCCCCCGATCTTCGCTCGTTTTCATTTGTTTTCATTCTTTTGCGTGTTTTCTGTTTTTTAGTTGTT
>NC_061827.1:13788454-13790954 GCF_019202785.1 Penaeus chinensis | reverse complement strand
ACTTACCAAAAATGGTATTGATACGCTAATGATATCATGTAATAGCTCTTAATCAGAACATTAATGTGATTATCATTACTGCGTGAAAATCATCCAGTATGTATAATTATGATGAAGCTATTGAGGTTTTATTAATCATCAAATATTCCATTTATCAGTAACTTCTTTATTAATCACTATTACACTAAACATTTTCATCATATATTCATATCTTCATTTTCGTAAATAAAAACAAAACAATCGTCAAACGCTTTGATTTTAATCATGATTTCTTCTCGTTTTCCCTTTTCCTACCTTTTCTCCTTTTATTTGCTGTTTCCTTATTTTTTCTCCCTCTTTGTTCCTTATTATTTTCTCTTTTATTTTCCTCTCCTTTCGTATATTTCTCAATACGTTTTTTTTCTTCTTCTTCTCTCTTCTTCTTTTCCTTCTCTGCCTTTCTCTTCTTGCTCCTTTTCCTCCTTCTCCTCCTTCTCTTTATCTTCGTCTTTTTCTTACTTTTTTTTCTGTTCCTTTCTCCTTCAACCGCTCCTTTCTCTTTCTTTCCTTCCTTCCTTCCTTCATTTTTTCTCCATCCTATTGTTTCTCCAATTCCTTTTCGTCTCTCCCTTCTTCTCCTTTTCCTTTTTCTCTTCTTTTTCCTATTTTCCTCATAGTCATTTACCATCTGTTTCCTTTTTCTTCGACCGCTTCCTTCATTATCGCCTTCCTTCTTTCCTTCCATTTCTTCTCTCTTCTCTTATTTCCGCCTTTCCTATTTTTTTCTTATTCCTTTATTTCCGCCCCTCTCTTCTTTCCCCTTCTCTCTTTTTCCCTTCTTCTCTATCCTACTCTTCCTCTACTTCACCTTCATGCATTACTCTCCTTCTTACTCTTTTATCCCTCTTCCTCCTCTCTCCTCTTCTTTTGTCTCTCTTCTTTTCCACTCCCTTCATTTTTCTCCCTCCGTTTCCCCCATCTTTCTCCTTCTTCCTCTTTCCTCTTCCTTTTCTACCTTCTCCTCCACTTCCTACATTCTCCTCCCTCCATCTCCTCCATCTTTCTCCTTCCTCCTCTCTCCCCTTCTTATTCTCTCTTCTCTTCCACTTCCTACATTCTCCTCCCTCCATCTCCTCCATCTTTCTCCTTTCTCCTCTCTCCCCTTCTTATTCTCTCTTCTCCTCCACTTCCTACATTCTCCTCCCTCCATCTCCTCCATCTTTCTCCTTTCCTCCTCTCTCCCCTTCTTATTCTCTCTTCTCTTCCACTTCCTACATTCTCCTCCCTCCATCCCCTCCATCTTTCTCCTTTCTCCTCTCTCCCCTTCTTATTCTCTCTTTTCTTCCACTTCCTACATTCTCCTCTCTCCATCTCCTCCATCATTCTCCTTTCCTCCTCTCTCCCCTTCTTATTCTCTCTTCTCCTCCACTTCCTACATTCTCCTCCCTCCATCTCCTCCATCTTTCTCCTTTCTCCTCTCTCCCCTTCTTATTCTCTCTTCTCTTCCACTTCCTACATTCTCCTCCCTCCATCTCCTCCATCTTTCTCCTTTCTCCTCTCTCCCCTTCTTATTCTCTCTTCTCTTCCACTTCCTACATTCTCCTCCCTCCATCTCCTCCATCTTTCTCCTTTCCTCCTCTCTCCCCTTCTTATTCTCTCTTCTCTTCCACTTCCTACATTCTCCTCCCTCCATCCCCTCCATCTTTCTCCTTTCTCCTCTCTCCCCTTCTTATTCTCTCTTTTCTTCCACTTCCTACATTCTCCTCTCTCCATCTCATCCATCTTTCTCCTTTCCTCTTCTCTCCCCTTCTTATTCTCTCTTTTCTTCCACTTCCTACATTCTCCTCTCTCCATCTCATCCATCTTTCTCCTTTCCTCCTCTCTCCCCTTCTTATTCTCTCTTTTCTTCCACTTCCTACATTCTCCTCTCTCCATCTCATCCATCTTTCTCCTTTCCTCTTCTCTCCCCTTCTTATTTTCTATTCTCTTCCACTTCCTACATTTTCCTCCTCCATCTCCTCCATCTTTCTCCTTTCCTCTTCTCTCCCCTTCTTATTCTCTCTTCTCTTCCACTTCCAGCTTCCTTCCATGGCCTCTGGAGACAGACTCTTGCCAGAATCTAATATTCAGAGTGATTATGACCTTCAATAATTAACGGTTCACTAATTAGTTGCACGAGAAGTTCCGTGTCACTGTTGTTGTTTTTGTTATTATCTGATGTATTTTAACTTTATTTATTATATTCGTTCTTATTTAATTTTTTTTATCTTTCTTTCTTCTTTTTTTTTTTTCTTAACACTGAATCATTTTTCATTGGTTAGATTGTTGTTGTTTTTTGTTTTGTTTTTACCTTTTATCTTTCCTTTTTTTTTCTTGGAAATTATGTTGATTGTTTTCAAATGTTTTCAAATTATTTTTTGTGGAATTGAGCGTGTTATTAGTTTATTTCGTAGGGTATTCTTTTTAGTTTCGAAAAATATTTAGGGATGATAAGAGAAGGAGAGAGAGATAGAGATAGATA
>NC_061827.1:13758454-13760954 GCF_019202785.1 Penaeus chinensis | reverse complement strand
CGAATTTTTCACTATCCCATCATCACCAACACTGTCCTTACACTCAGACCTAAAATACAATACCATTTATCACGAATGGGAAGAATTAAGTGGCTGCGAGTGTATAGAGAAACATTGTGAAAAATATCGTTCAGTCTCCCAAGATCATGGTGAATATACTGTATCCAACAGGGAACGAACGATACGATTAGAAAACAGGGAGAGAGGGTAATAATTGTGAGGATGGTGATGATGGTGATAGAGACGATGATGATGATGGTGTTGACTGATGATGTTTATTAGGATAATGATAGGAATAAGAACGATATTGATAGTAGTAATAATTGTAGTGATAATGATGGTATTAGGAATACTGGAAATTATAATAGTGATAATAATGATAATGATTATGATGATGATGATGATGATCATGATAATAATGATAAGGATAATAATAATAATAATAATAATAATAATAATAATAATAATAATAGTAATAATAATAATAAACATAATGATAATAACGATAAGAAGAAGAGGAATAATAATATAATAATATAATAGCAAAAATGTTGATAATAATAATAATAATAATAATAGAATAATAATAACAATAATAATAGTAATAGTTCTAATAATAATAATAATATTAATAATAATAATAATAATGATAATAATAATAATAATAATAATAATGATAAGAAATAATAATAATGATAATAATTATAATAATGATAATTATAATGATAACAATACTACTACTACTACTATTGCTACTACTAATAATAAGAATGATAACCATAGTAATTATGACAATAGCAATAATAACGATGATTGTAATTATAATAACAATCATAACAATAATAATGATAACAACAGTAATGATAATTATAATAGTAATAAAAATAATATTAATAATTATAATAGTGATAATAAGAATAGCAATAATAATGATAATAATAATGATGATAATAACAATAATAATGATAATAATAATAATAATTGATAGTGGTAATAATAACAATGATGATAATAATATTCATAATAATAATAATAATAATAATGATAATAATAATGACAATGGTAATAATGGTAATAACAATAATAGTAATGAGAATAAGGACAATGATAATAATAATGATAATAAAAATAACGACAATGATAATAGTCATAATGAAAATAATAATGATAAACGAGACTGAAAAATGAGGTATAAACGTTGCATCTAATATTGCAAGCACTGTGATATGAGGTCAGGGAGGCGGCAGGTCACACGGGAGACGATGACCTAAATTAGAAGAAGGAGAGAAGAGAGAACAAGGGATAGGGGGGAGGGGGGGGAGGGCTTGAGGAGCCGGAGGCTGGAGATAGAATGGAGGAGAAGGGGAGGAGGGGAGAAGATAGAGGAGGAGGAGGATGGGAAGAAGGAAGGGTGGAGGAAAGTGGGGGAGAGGGAGAGGAGGAATGGGAGGAGAGGGAGAGAAGATAGAGGAGGAGGAGGATGGGAAGAAGGAAGGGTGGAGGAAAGTGGGGGAGAGGGAGAGGAGGAAGGGGAGGAGAGGGTAGAAGATAGATGAGGAGGAGGATGGGAAGAAGGATGGGTGGAGGAGGAGGAGGAGGAGGAGGAGAAAAAGGAATAGTGGAGAACACTATGAGAGAGGGGGAAGAGAAAGGGAGTAAGGGGGATTTAAGGAGAGATGAGAAGAGAGAAGGTGGAGGGAGGGATGAGGAGGAGGAGGAAAAAATGGAATTGTGAAATAAACTGAGAGAGAGAGAGGAAGAAAGGGGTAAGAGGGAGGGAGGGAGAGGTAGAGAAAGGTAGGGCTGAGGCGGGAGAGGGATGGATAAGCGAAAGATAGAGGGGAGAGGGGGCGAGAGGAGGGTGGAGGATAAAAGTAGTGTAAGGCTTTCTATCGAGGGGAAGCCCGAAATATCATCCCCCAAGCGGAGGATGGCGGCTTAGGGCCGAAAGGAGAGAGGGGGCCCGTTCACTTACCCTGTGTGGAGACTATGTCCCATGCCCCAGGTACACATCCCTTAGAAAATGGGTCTGGCTATGTTGTTCTTGACATCAATAAAAGAGTAATACAAAGCACCACAGTTAATAAAAGTATAAATACGATAAAAAAACTTCCCGAAGGAACGGGTACATAAAATTACTTGAACTTAAAAAAAAATGAATGGGGTATCTCTGGCTGGTGCTGGCCAATAAAACTTAGCAAAACCTGTGTTAGCTTAAATGCCCACATCCAGCACTGTCCTAACTGGCATGTAAAAATGGCTCAAACACAACCTTGTTCTTGCTGCTCCAGCGACGCCGCAGTAAAGGGTAATCCAGGGGTACACTCAAACACCGAGTCCAGAGACAACTTCCTTTAGATTTATTTCGCAGGTGTATTTATACAGGTTTGTTGCCACAGTGACGTGGCCTGTTATTTGAACAGGATAAAAAGTAAATAATTAAGAATACATTTTAAACACTGAAATATTAACAATAGACACTAATAAAACAAAAAAGCAA
>NC_061827.1:13743454-13745954 GCF_019202785.1 Penaeus chinensis | reverse complement strand
GTGTGTGTGTGTGAGTGTGTGTGTGTGTGTGTGTGTGTGTGTGTGTGTGTGTGTGTGTGTGTGTGTGTGTGTGTGTGTGTGTGTGTGTGTGTGTGTGTGTGCGTGCGCGCGTGCGTGGGCGTACTGCTAAACAAACAATCCGAACAGATCACAAAAATCGGTCTTTGAACGCCGGTCCTCCACACTCGGTCCCCGGGAAGCGAGAGGGACTCAAGACCAGCGGCTCTGAGGACGATCTCTGAATATGGCGTTCCGATACTCAAGCTAACGAGGATGTACGTTATTCGGAAGAGAAGAGAAAAGAAAAGGGAGAGATGAGGAGGAGAAGGAGAAGGGGGAGGTGGGGGAGGGAGGAGGAGAAGGAGGAGGGAGGGGGGAGGGAGGGAGAGAGAAAGAAAGGGTGAGAGAGAGAGAGCGTGCAAGAGAGAGACTGATACAAAAAAAGAGAGAAAAAGAAAGATTGTGAGTGTGAAACCGCGAGAAAAAAGAGAAACAAAAAAAAAACAGAAAGATAGAAATATATATATATATATATATATATATATATATATATATATAAAGTTCAAACAAACGCTATCAGACGCATTTTTTTATTTTATTTTCTTTTTCTTTCATTTTTTCCTCTTTTTCGTTTTTCCAATCTCTCATTCCTTTTTTCATTTGTATCATCCGGCCATTCTCTATTCTCCTCTACATAGAAGTAAATACTTACCCGAGTTCTAGACGCATAAGTTCAAGATTCTCTCCCAGGAATTCGAACGATCTGGATGTGTTCGAAACTCCGAATGAAGTATCGACTCGATATTTTTTCGTCTTCTTCTTCTTCTTCTTTTCGTTTCGTTATTATTTCGTTTATTTTTTTATCATTGCCATCCTCCTTTCCCCTTCTATTTACGGGCCCCCTTACTTTTTCTTATTATCATCATCATTATTATTATCAATATCTTTACTATAGTTATTATTACTATTACCATTTTCATGATTATTTTTATTATCATTTATATCATTACTGTTTTTATTATCATTATTATTATTATTATTATTATTATTATTATTATTATTATTGTATTATCATTGTTGTTGTTGTTGTTATTATTATTGTCATTATTATCATTATTATTATTATTATCAGCATTATTATTATCATTCTTATTCTTATTATTATTATTATTATTATCAATATTATTATCATTATCATTACCATTATTACTATTATCATTATCATTATTATTACTATAATTATTGATATCATCATTATTATTATCAGCAACAGCAGTATTATTATTACTATCATTATCATTATTTCAATAACCATTGCTGTTGTTATTGCTATCATTATTATCATTATCATGATATTTGTTATCATAATTATCATCGTTATTATAATCCTAATTGGTATTATCATTATTAGTGTTATTATTATCCTTATTACTAGTATTATTATCATTACCGCTATTGATATCATTATTATAATTATTATTATTATTATTATTATTATTATTATTATTATTATTATTATCATTATTATTATTATTATTGTTATTTTCATTGTTATTGTTATTATTATTATTATTGTTGTTGCTGTTGTTGTTGTTGTTGTTGTTATCATTATCATCATCGTTATCATTATCATTATTATTATTATTATTATAATTATTATTACTATTATTATTATCATTATCGTTATCATTACTATTATTACTATCATTATTGTTGTTTTATATCATCATTATAATTTTGATCACTATCATTATTATCATTATTGTTATCATAATCATTATTGTTATTCATTTTCATTATTTTTGTTACTCTTAGTTGCATTATGATTATTGTCATCGTCATTATCATTGTTATTATCCTTATGGAGATTCTGTTTTATTATAATCATTATTAACACTGTCACCATTATTATTGTTGATGTCATTATTATTATCATTATCATTATTGTTGTTGTAATTGTTATGACCAATATTGGTGTGGTTGTTATTGACATTGCTGTTGTTTTAATTATTGTTTTTCGATCTCTTCCTATTTCTTCCATCTCTCTTCTTTCAATATATATTATTTTCATATCTTTTCTCCTTCTTTTTCCATCTCCTCTTCCTTTTTCTCTTCCTCTTCCTCTTCTTCATCCTCTCCCTCTTCCTTATCATTTTCCTCCTCTTCTTCTTTCTACTTCCCCTCCTCCTCTCTCTTCCTCTCCCTCTCCTTTCTCCTTCTCCTCCTCCTCATCCTCCTCCTTCTTCTTCCTACTTCTCCTTCTTCCTTTTTTTCTCATCTTACAAAAAAAAAAAAAAAAAAATCAATCCTAGGTGTGAGACTTTAAAGAGAAGTAGAAACACGCCACTAATCTGAGCCTTATCATTTCCAAGAGAATTTTTGGGAGAAAAAGAGAGAAAATGAGAGAGTAATATCGGAGAGGATCTGCACTCATGGTACGATCTTACCTTTTTTTTTTTGGGGGGGGAGGGGGAGGGGGAAGGAAGTTTTTTTTCTGATT
>NC_061827.1:13730954-13733454 GCF_019202785.1 Penaeus chinensis | reverse complement strand
TTTCTTTTTTTTAACTCCAAGGATTTCATCTCGTCAAGCTGCTGAGTTTTTATACACTGTCTTCTGTTGCTTCAGTGATATCTCTTCCGTTGAAAGTCATGTCGTTCAGACTTCATTGTTATTCTTAATGGTTCTAAAATGTTAGTCAGGATCTGTTATTAATGTTTCTATTTTAGGCAAACTTAAAATGCCTTCATGTTGCATTTTGAGGCGCCCGGCCATCTCATCTGCGGTGGTTAATAAAGCATCCTCTGCTCCACACTTCTCTTCAATTTGTTATTGACATATGAGTAAATATCTTGCATTCCTTTTATAGCTTCAAGGACTCGTCTTCAACAACATTCTGGCTTTAATATGATATCTAATTTCTTTGCCTCCGATTTAATTATTTTTATGTAATGATCTTTTGTATCTTTTTTTTTTTTTTTTTAGTGCTGTCACTTTATTCTTCGTATTGCACAACGGCATTTTTGTTTCTAGTCTTTGGCGAGGAACAACTCTATTACAGAACGCCTTCAATATATCAATAAACTGTAATTTCTAAATCTGTTATAACTGCGTCTGTTGATATATATATATAGTATTAGAGAGACTTAGAACTTTGCAACCTTTACTACTGGCGTTTTTGTAACCATCACGTGGTCTTTTTAACTTCTGACAGTACAAAAGGTTCGATATTTTGTTTATAACTTCTCCCATATAGACGAAAACAAATCATGTATATTCTTCAACATCTAGAAACAAATTCGCTGGCTGTCTATCATCTTCGGTAGCATCTGTTGACTATTTTTGGTTGTTTGTCTTTTGCTTTTGCTACCCAGTCAAAATCAGTTAGTATTATATACTTTCAATTTTCTTTACTGTCTTGTTATAATGACTAACGATAATTAAAATTTCGATCTTAAAAACTCGTATCAGACTGTCTGCATAGAACAGCATTTAATTTTGTTGTGTCCCTCATCTGTGTCCTTAAAACTTTATATTATTCTAGCATTTTTTTATAGCATGCGTTTTTTGGTGCTAAATCCTTTCTAGTATAAACAACTACAATTCTTCTAGTCCTAACACTTTTGTCTCCTTTTGTCTCCGCTGAATGATTGTTAATGTCTTCTATTGCTTCAGTGATATCTCTTCCGTTGAAAGTCATGTAGTTCAGACTTCAGTGTTATTCTTACTGGTTCTAAAATGTTAGCCAGGGTCTGTTATTAATGTTTCTATTTTAAGCAAACTTAAAATGCCCTCATGTTGCATTTTGAGGCGTCCGGCCATCTCATTTGCGGTGGTTAAAAAAGCATCCTCAGCTCCACACTTTGTTGTTGACATATGAGTAAATATCATACTACCACTTCTAACACTTTTAGAAGAGCTGTAGCTTCTCCCGATGTTGTGATGTCTTTGTTGTTATTGTTGTTGTTTTCTTTGCTCGCATGATTGTGGGGATTAACCGTCTTTGCCTACTGCTTGTTACATACCATGGCTTTCCAACCCCATCTTTTAATTAATTTGCCAAACTCGTTTGTAGATTGTTTTTGTTTCTCTCTTCCTTTGTAGTTAAGGCAAGGGAATATCCATGTATTTTTTTTTCCTTGAGCTTCATGTTCATTCCTAATACGTGCCATTTTTGTCTTTCATGTTAAAGTTTAACCCTAATTGGCCAAGGTCTCAAAGCTTCCTCCTGGTATTTGCCTTCTCTGAAAGCTCTCTCTGCCATAAGCGTTTTATCCACTTGCGAACTTTTTTTAAAACTTACTATGCCATTTCCTTTCATTCCATCGGCACTGTAAATGTATGTGTATGTTTTTGTGTATATATATATATGTTATCTAAATTTATCTTCTTTTCGTTTCTGGTCATTTCCTGTTTGCTTTCTTGGCTTGCTTTGCCCTTGTTTTGATTAGTCTGTTTGTTTGTTTGTTTTTTTTCCTTTTTCTGTGACTGTTATATAGCAATGATAAGATGTATCTGTTTATATCTCTCTCTATATCAATCTATATAGATCTGAATTTATATTACGAAACATAGGACAATAATTTCGAATGATTCAAGCAAAAATACCATCTACCGTTTGATTTAAGAAGGCAATGGAGGGTGAAGCAACGAAGAAGGCACAGAGCGAGGTCAGGTCAGGTCAAACTGTAAGGTGGGTTGTAAGACGGAAGATCATTACAGACCATGACTTTGTGGATATGGGCAGCGAGAAGGCATTAGGGAGGGAAACCGCAGGACAGACAGCTGAGGGAAGACTCCACCAGCCTCGGTGTCTGCGTCAGCGAAGAGGGGATGCGGGCGACCAACTATCTATCCGATCAGCTGTTTTTCTTTCGTCACGGTGTGGACGTGGTTATGAGGTTTTTGTTACGTGTGGTTTGTATTTATGTCCACGAGAATGCCACTGCTCTGTGTGTGTTTGAGAGAGAGCATTACGTGTGTGTGTGTGCTTGTGTGTGTTGTGTGTGCTTGTGTATGTTGTGTGTGTGTGTGTGTGTGTGTGTGTGTGTGT
>NC_061827.1:13723454-13725954 GCF_019202785.1 Penaeus chinensis | reverse complement strand
TCAATAGTAGATCACTGACAGTATATGACACAGAAGCAGAGACTCATTTGGGAGGTGGCAGATTAGACTATGTATTTGGCAAAAATTTAGTTCATGGTAATGTCTGTACTTCACTGGTGCGAGAGTTAGTTAGTGACCACTTTGCAATACGAACAGATTATACTGTAGACACCAATTCAGCGACTAGATCACCTAGGCTCCGAATAATTATCCCACCGGGCCTGGAGCATCACTTCAAGGCACGGGTCTATGACTGGTATAACACCTATGAAGTAACATCTGTTGAAAAATTTTCTCAGGATCTAATCAAAGTTGTCACTGATTACTATGACACTTGGGTCTGTTCAAGAAAACTCTCAAAGAAAAAGAGGCCCCAGACCTCCCATGCACCGAGGTGGATCAATGACCCAATTCTGGCAAAGGAATATATACGGGTTCAGGAGCTTGCTAATTGCTATAAAGATAATAAGACGACAGATAATCTTCTGCAGTTTATGAAAGCCACCAAGGAATTCAGAGATTTAAAAACTCAGATTCGTGGTAAATACTGGGAACAATTTCTGCAAAGTATCAATAGTCAAACTTCTATAGCGGACATATGGAGAAAAATTAATAGACTGACAGGTAAAGTCCTCACAACACCGCAGTTCCACAGTCCACAGGAACAGGCTAATATGCTGCTAGAGCAGTGGGCAGGAAATTCTCAAGTACACTCACTTCCACAAGGGATAAAAAAATCAGCTCAACAAGTCGAAAATAGATAGAAATTTCAATATAGCAATAGCATGTGCTGCTATTGACCCCTCCGACTTTGTCGAAATAACCGAGTGGGAACTGAGCAATGCCCTTCTGAAAGGTAAGGCAACCGCCCCTGGCGAGGACGGCATTACTTACAGCGTCCTTCGTCACATTGCTCAGGTACCAGGCAACCCACTTTTACATCTGTATAGACTCAGCCTATCACAAGGAATCCTCCCAAGCTCCTGGACTAAAAGCTTAATCATTCCTATACCCAAACCCAATACTGATAAATACAGACCCATTTCCTTGACCTCCTGTCTGTGCAAAGTACTTGAGAGAATAATTCTGAACAGGCTCATGTATCGCATAAATGCTAAGTTATCCTCCAGACTGTATGGATTTCTCCCAGGGCGTAGCAGTCAGCACTGTTTTGCAGAGTACTTAACAAACTCAAACCCAGGCATGCAAACCGTATTTCTTGATCTTAAATCTGCTTTTGATATTGCAAACAGGGAAATTATCCTTGAGCAACTAGCTAGCTTTGGTATTCAGGGAAAACTGTTAACATGGATTCAAATGTATCTGTCGAATCGATCGGCTCAGGTTCTCTTCAGGGGCATTAAAAGTACTCATACAAAAGTATTTGAACTCGGCACACCTCAGGGAGGCGTACTTAGTCCCATGCTATTTAATATCCTAATGCATAGATTACTGGGCGATATACCACTTGCAGGCAATGACTCCATTATTTGCTATGCCGATGACATTTGTATTAAATCCTCATCCGAGGAGAGAATGCAAGAGATCCTAGATATACTTTCTGCAAGGGCTACTGAGTGTGGCTTGATAATTTCATCTGAAAAAACAAAGGCACTTAACCCACAGACAATCCCTCTGCCAAGGTTTCATATAGATGACGTTGAGCTAGATCTCTGCCATCAATACAAATACCTTGGGGTGATTGTTAATGATTCAGAGTTCATTAGAAACCTGAAGAAAAGGCTGTGGGAGCGACTGAAGCCACTTAAGACACTTGTCGGCAAAGACCATGGTATTAATGTCAATATTGCGAGAATCTTTTACTTGTCATACATAAGGTCGGTCATAGATTACCATGCGTTGCACCTAGTATTGTTCAAGGAATCAGAGTTGACTAGTCTAGAAAGTGTCCAAAATGAAGCCATGAGGATCATTCTTGGTGCCCCTAGAACAACAAGGATTGTGAATATGAGAACAGAACTTAATTTGCCTTCTGTTTATGAAAGAATATTATACATAAATACCACATTTAGTGTCAAATCAATTAGAGAACCCCTCCATTGTACAGAGTTCCAAAGACAACTAAAACACAGAATAGAAGAGCTAACTTTGAATAACAACACCGATTCATACTCAAATTCATGGTTACAAGTGACGTGTAAACTCTTAGCTCAGCTGAACATTCCCATAACTAAGACCCTACATGGACGTTCTGTACCACCGTGGAAAATGTCGGACCTAAGTGTATATTACACGACTGCCCCCAAAAAAGACAGTGCCCCCCCTGCTATACTCAAACAGTATGCACTTGCATGTATAAATGAGCATCTAGACACTCTTTCCAATGTATATGAATGCTACACTGACGGATCCTTGCAGTCTGGGTGCAGAGCAGGATGCGCTTTTGTTGTATATAAAAACAATATTTTGCAGCACCAGGATTGTAGGAGGGTTCATGACTGGGCTAGCACTATGCAAACCGAGTTGGCAGGAATACTCA
>NC_061827.1:13688454-13690954 GCF_019202785.1 Penaeus chinensis | reverse complement strand
ATATATATATATACATATATATATATATATATATATATATATATATACATATATGACTGCTACGCTAGTCCAGTGGTTAGCGCACTGGACTTGTGGTCCCGATTCCCCGTCGCGGCGGTCGTAAAAATGCCTGCGCTCTGACCGCTGGCTCGAGCCCGAGGAAACGACATATCGCCTTGAGAAGGCAAACGCAGGTGTCGGAGGGGAAGTCGCCGCCGTGGCACAAGTGTTAGCGCGGCGAACCGCGGTTGATTAGGAAGGGCATCCAATCAGGCAAGGGTGGCACTGCCATATAACCTCTCAATAGTGAATTGAGAGAGGCCTATGCCCTGTAGTGGAATGAATGGCTGTATAAATATATATATATATATATATATAGATATATATATATATATATATATATATATGTATATATATACATATATATACACATATATACACATATATATGTATGTGTGTATTTATACATATATATATACAAATATATACATATATGTATGCGTGCGTGCGTGTGTGTATTTGTTTGTGTGTGTGTATTTGTGTGTGTGTGTGTGTCTGTGTGTGTGTGTGTGTGTGTGTGTGTGTGTGTGTGTGTGTGTGTGTGTGTGTGTGTGTGTGTGTGTGTGTGTGTGTGTGTGTGTGTGTGTGTGTGTTCATTTACATGTATGCTTGTTTTGTAGGTATGGGCATGTCGTGTGTTCGTGAACGAGTGTGCGGATGTGACAAACTGCCCTGCTAATCGACACTCTCCCGGCCTCCCATGACAGCATGACAGCCGTCTCTCGTGCCTCCTTCTCTGCGGCCTCTTGACAAGCCTCCTCCGATAAGTTCCTTTAAACTGGTTTTAAACTGGATCGTGGTTTTAACTTCGAGAGACGAAAACGAAGTGAGATTGATTTGTGTTGGGGTTGATATGAGGGAGAATGTTGGTGGAAGGAGGGTGAGGGAGAGAGTGGGGGAGGTGTAGGAAGGAAAAGTATGATGATAACAATAATGATAACAATAATGATAGTAACACTAATAATAATAATAATAATAATGACAAAATCAATGATAATAATAATGATGATGATAATTATGTACTGTAGATAAAATAAAAAAACAGTAATAATTATAATTATAATTATAATATAGATAATAATAATAACAATAATGATAATAATAATAATGATAATAATAACAACAACAATAATGATAATAATGATAGTACCAATTATAATGATAATGATGACAATAATAACAATAGTAATAATTGTTGTTATTATTATTATTATCATTATTATTATTATCATTATTGTTATTATTATTATTACTATTATTATCAATATTATTGTTATTATAAATTGTTATTATCTTTATCATTATTATCACTGTTATTACTTCTAGTATTACTAATATTATTATTATGATTATTATTATTATGATAATTATTATTATGATTATTATTATTCATCATTATTGTTATTATTATTATAATGATTAACACTACTGTTATAATTATTATTATTATCATTATGATATTAATAATAATAAAAATAATAATAATAATAATAATAAATAATGGTAATCATATTAATGATACTACTAACAATGATAAAGGTAATAATGACAACAGTAATAATAATAATAATAATAGCCGAGTACCAAGGCATGAGGTGACCATGCTTTTCCCAGTGACGGCGCTGGTAAAAGGAACAGCCCGGGGGTAGACGCCGCGTCGGGATATCGGCCAGGGCTGTATGCCCGCCATAGAGAGAGAGAGGGGGGGAGGGGGAGAGAGAGAGAGAGAGAGAGAGAAGAGAGAGAGAGAGAGAGAGAGAGAGAGAGAGAGAGAGAGAGAGAGAGAGAGAGAGAGAGAGAGAGAGAGACAAGCAGCAAGACAGACAGACAGACCTAGAGACAGAGAACGAGAGAAAGTCGCACATAATGACAGAGGAGCAGACGAAGACATCGAGAAAAGCCGGGATCCAGGCGAACCTCAAATCCTCTTGGTCGTTGATGGGGCCTCATGCAATTGCAAGCACCACGTCGTGCAACCCACTCTTTGAGCACTCTTGGCCTCTCTCGCAACGGCCTAAGATCCCTCGGTCTTATCAGCGCAACGCCCTTGTGTATTGATCTTCTTCAGGGCATCTCTTCCTCTGTCTAGATGGGGGGGGGGATAGGAAGGATGGGGGAGGCAGATAGGAGGTGAGGGGGGAGGTAGGAGGATGGGAAAGGTAGATAGATGGTGGGGAAAGTAGATAGGAAGAAAGGAAAATAGATAAGAGATGGGCATGGTAGAGGGGAGTGGGGAATGTAGATAGGGAGATGGGAAAGATATAAGGAAAGGTAGTGGGAGAAAAGTAGGAGGTAGATAGGAGGGAGAGAAAGATAGTACGAAAGTAGAAAGATAGGAGGATGGGGTAGAAAACAGGAGGGAAGAGAGGTAGAAGGGGAAAAGAGACATATGAGAAATGAAGTTAGATAGGAGGGTGTGAGAGAGTCATCTTCAATATTT
>NC_061827.1:13658454-13663454 GCF_019202785.1 Penaeus chinensis | reverse complement strand
AGTGGTAGAAGAACGAGAGTTTTGTAAGGCTCGATGATCTATTGCCTGACTAGCAGTAGAACAGGTACGATAGATCAGGGGTCTAACAAAAAAAAAAATCACAGAGGAGAGGGTTGCATGCCCCCTTCCCAGAAAAGAGGATGGGTACTGCTTGGTTCGTGACCCCAAGAAAGGTCACGAAACAATGCCCGTAAGTTGGTCCACTTTGCATCCTCACAGTGCCATATCTGGTGCTGTGGAGAGTTAATAGAAGGGAGAGTGCCAACATTGCAGAGACACAGACAACTGAGTGGCATGAGGTCCTAAGTGGAGCGGAAATAGTGCACGGATAGTTCAGAGGATTGGCTGTAAAAAAAATCAATAGGATTTAGTTGCTAGTTTCTCTCTCTCTCTCTCTCTCTCTCTCTCTCTCTCTATCTATCTATCTATCTATCTATCTACCTATCTATCTATCTATCTATCTATCTATGTGTCTATATATCTGTCGATTTCTCTCTCTCTCTCTCCTCTCCCTTCCCCCCCCCCCCTCTCTCTCTCTCTCTCTCTCTCTCCTCTCCCTCCCCCCTCTCTCTCTCTCTCTCTCTCTCTCTCTCTCTCTCTCTCTCTCTCTCTCTCTCTCTCTCTCTCTCTCTCTCTCTCTCTCTCTCTCTCTCTCTCTCTCTTTCAGTTTCTCTCTCTCACTCTCTTTCTCTCAGTCACTGCCTCTCACTCTCTCTCTCTGAAATTAGATAAACAGATTCATAAAAAAAAAAATAAATAAATAAATAAATAGAAAAGTAAATAAACCGATTGCTTATTCAACAAGAATCGTTCATTTTTTTTTTTAACGAGATGAAGCTGCAAACCCCGAGATCCTGTCATGCAAAGACTTGCAACGTCTGCAACACGAATCCTGAGCTCGTGCTTTTCATCCTCGTCGCTCAATTAATTTGCTATGCATTCTCCGAGTTGCGGTCTCGGAGGATGCTGGTCACCAATGGGAAATCTTATTGCACGAGAGAGAAAGACAAAAAGAAAGAGAGAGGGGGTGGAAAAAGGAAGAGAAGAACGAGAGAGAGAGAGAGAGAGAGAGAGAGAGGGGGGGGGGGAGAATGTGAGAGAGAGATAAATAGATAGAGGAAGATAATGTGAGAGAAAGAGAGAGAGATGCATAGAGAGGGAGAGAAGGAGAGAGATATTTAGAGCGAGGGGAGAGGAGAGAGAATGAGGAAGATAATGAGAGAAAAAGAGAGAGAGAGGGAATGGGGAAGAGGAAAAGGAGTGTGTGTGATCTGGTCATGTGTTTCTCAGGACGTTTGTGAGGGAGATAAGAAAATAGAATGGAGTGAGAGAGAAAGTTTTTACGAATAATTAAATTATGAGAGAGAGAGAGAGAATGCGAGACAAACAGACAAATAGACAAATAGACAGACAGACAGACATACAGACGGGCGGACAGACAGACGGATACATAGACAGACAGACGGACAGACAGATAGACAGACAAATAGATAGACGGGCGGACAGACGGACAGACAAATAGACAGACAGACAGACGGGCGGACAGACGGACAGACAAATAGACAGACAGACAGACGGGCGGACAGACGAACAGACAGAAGGATACACAGACAGACAGACAGACAGACAGATAGACAGACAGAGGGGCGGACAACGGACAGACAGACGGATACACAGACAGACAGACAGGGAGTGACAGCAACCGAGACAAAGAATGACAGACACACGCATAGTAACAGCGGCATGGGAGACCAGAGAAAGAGAAGGGGAGAGACACAGGAACCCTCATTTGATTCTGGAAATGGAAACGACGTATTAAGACCTATAACGAAGAGAGATTTTAACACGAAAAAGGGGTAACTGAATAATTAATCGGAATAAACCTGAACATGAGGACGTGGCATGTGAATCTGTTGAGAATAGAATCAAATATCAAACGACAGAAACACAATACGAAAGTGAATAGAAAAGGAAGAAAGAATCGGAAAGAAAACGAAAAATGAAATGTGAAAGAAACAAAAATGACCTCATTCATAAACATTTATTTGAAGTATTCACAGAAGCAGATTTTTTTTTTTTTTTTTTTTTGTAGTATGAACAATCTTTAACATTCTTAGCTATAATCAGCATGCCAGTTTGTATAATTGTTTATATATATATATATATATATATATATATATATATATATATATATATATATGTGTGTGTGTGTGTGTGTGTGTGTGTGTGTGTGTGTGTGTGTGTGTGTGTGTTTGTTTTCTTTTTTTTTCTTTTCTTTTTTTCTTCTTCCTCTTCTTCTTCTTCTTTTTCTTCTTTTTATTCATTCTAATACCAGGGAAGGACTGACACGTGGATCAGATATGTATAAAGAGGAAAATGTTTTACATGTGTTCGTAGTTATACCATATTACATATGTGTGCTTTCAAGGCTCTATTATCTCACACTCACACACACACACACACACACACACACACACACACACACACACACACACACACACACAAACACAAACACACACATACCCCCAAGCACACACACACGCACACACATACACCCCAGAACACACACACACACACACACACACACAAACACAAACACAAACACACACACATACCCCCCAACACACAAATATCCCCCAATACCCCCCAACACACACACCCCTACCTCCTTCCCCCCCACCCTTCCCCCCCCCCCCCACCCTCCACCTCCATCTCCTCCACACACACACAGTGCACACGACATGCATTTTTATTTTCATTTTCATTTTCATTTCCCAAAAGCACCAACTCGGCAGCACCTCGTCTTTCTTCTCTTAAATGAAGAATAAGATTAGCAAGAACTCTGAAGGCCTCAGAGCATGATAAAAAAAAGTATAATGATAATAATAATACAAATAAAAATAATAATGGTAATGATAATGATAATGATAATAGTAATAGTAATGATAATGCTAACAGTAATAAAAATAACAATGATAATAATGATGATAACAATTATAATAATAATGATAATAATGATAATAATAATAATGAATAAATAAATAAATAGATAATTGAATAATAATAATAACGATAATAATGATAATAATGATAATAATGATAATAATAATAATAATAATAATAAACAATAATAAAAAATAATAAAAATATAAATAATAATGAATAAATAAAATAAAAAAATAAAACAATCTGATTTAAAACTACAGGGAGGAGAGATAAAAGATAAGAGATATAAGATATGGGAAGAAATAGCTTTGAACTTTGAACTGATTAGATTGGTAAATAGGTCAATGACTCGGTAGATGAGCTGTGAGCATTGTGAATAGATAAGAAGATAGACAGACATTCAAACAAATCGATAATTCATAGATAGGCAGATGGATGGGTAGACGGACAGATAAATAGATAGATAGGTAACTTGATCAATAAATAATTGGAAAAAAAGGGGATAAAAACAGGAGAGCGAAAGATTAAGAGAAACGTGATGTGTAGAAAATGTAAAATTCAATAAAAAATATTTTATACAATTAATGCCACTTATTGTGATTTTTTTTTTCTTCCTTGCAATTCTAATGAGGAATTTTCGTGAACAAAACACACACAAAGAATATTTATGAATCTTCTGCAAATAAACAGATAGGTAGATAGATAGATAGATAGCCAAATAGGTAGATAGATAGATAGATAGCCAGATAGGTTGATAGATAGATAGATAGCCAGATAGGTAGATAGATAGACAAATAGCCAGATAGGTAGATATATAGATAGATAGCCAGATAGGTAGATATATAGATAGATAGCCAGATAGGTAGATATATAGATAGATAGCCAGATAGGTAGATAGATAGATAGATAGCCAGATAGGTAGATAGATAGATAGATAGCCAGATAGGTAGATAGATATATAGATAGCCAGATAGGTAGATAGATAGATAGATAGCCAGATAGGTAGATGGATAGATAGATAGCCAGATAGGTAGATAGATAGATAGATAGCCAGATAGGTAGATAGATAGATAGATAGCCAGATAGGTAGATAGATAGATAGATAGCCAGATAGGTAGATAGATAGATAGATAGCCAAATAGGTAGATAGATAGATAGATAGCCAGATAGGTAGATAGATAGATAGATAGCCAGATAGGTAGACAGATAGACAGATAGATAGATATATTCATAGACATACTGTAAAATAAGAATGAAAGAAAAGAAGAGAAAAAATGATGAAATGCAACACGAAAGATTTTTTCTCTGTCTTATTTTTAGGAATATATAATTCTCTTGCGTTTATAGCGGTGTAGTAGTCTGTCTGCTTACTATCAGCCGAATCATTTCCTGTGAACAACGGATATCAAATTCGCTCTCAAATGTTTCACAGAACCTTTTTAATGTTACATATCGATGCGTACAGTTAGTGATGGTTTCGAAAGCAGCAAATGAAAGCGGTTTTAGCAGTATGTTTTTTTTTATTTTTTTTATTGTCTCTCCCTTCCCTCCCTTCTTTCCCTCCCTCCTTCCCTCCCTCCCTCTCTCTCTTCCTCCCTTCTTCACTCCCTCCCTCACTCACTCACTCCTTCCTTCCCTCCATCCATCCTTCTTTCCCTCCTTCCCTCCCTCCTTCCCTCCCTCCTTTCCTCCCCCCTCCCTCCTTCCCTCCCTCCCTCCCTTCCTCCTCCCTCCTTCCCTCCCTCCCTCCTTCCCTCCCTCCTTCCCTCCCCCCTCCCTCCTTCCCTCCCTTCCTCCTTCCCTCCTTCCCTCCCTCCCTCCCTCCTTCCCTCCCCCCTCCCTCCTTCCCTCCCTTCCTCCTTCCCTCCTTCCCTCCCCCCTCCCTCCTTCCCTCCCTCCCTCCCTTCCTCCTCCCTCCTTCCCTCCCTCCCTCCTTCCCTCCCTCCTTCCCTCCCCCCTCCCTCCCTCCCTCCCTCCCTCCTTCCCTCCTTCCCTCCCTCCCTCCCTCCTTCCCTCCCCCCTCCCTCCTTCCCTCCCTTCCTCCTTCCCTCCTT
>NC_061827.1:13635954-13638454 GCF_019202785.1 Penaeus chinensis | reverse complement strand
TCTGGCTATTTAAATGTCCAATAATCATTATACGTTACTCAGCTGAGCCACGGGTACTGCCAGCGTCGAATTTGGGGACAAGCTAAACAGGCTCCAGATTACGGCTTCAAGAAGATTCCAGATGGGGTCTTAGAGTCGTGTTTATCTCAGGTAATCCTACCAGATCACTGAGGCTGTCTAGTGCTCTGCCGTCCGTTGCCCTTCCGTCAGGCGAGTCGCGCACAGGGCAAGGGAAGGCGCACGAACTGTCGCCAAATGTCATGTCAGGATGAGGAATTCCCGGAAGCAGAGTCAACCTTTTGCGGATTTCAGAATTTTATTTTCCATTTATTTACGACTTTTTTCCCTAACACTGGACCCTTGTCGCCATCTTGAGGAGAGTATGCAGTGCAGTACATGTGATTACTTATTTAGTTCGCATTTTGTACAATATCTATATTTATGAATATTAGAATGATTTTTAAAACTACATTCAAATACCGGCATTGCTTCCTGGTTAGGTTTACTATATTATAGAGATTAAGTTCACCAAATCATTAACATGTGAACAGTAATTACACTCGTTTGAAAAATGATTGGTATTTTTCAATTTGCTGTTAGATGATTAAAAAGCATATGAATATTTAGGTTTTCTGAGACCAGCTGGGTAGATTTAAAAAAAGGGCCCCGGGGTTTTATATACCTTAAAGCCTCACCAAGTTTAAATCCAACACTGATAATAATCTAATAGCATGTAACTGAGTATTTAAATACTTATGACTCATTTTCAACAATACCAAGTTATGCCTAACCATTCATGCAAGTGCAACACGTTAGCACTGATCCCTAAGAAAAAAAAAGTCATCAAGTGTCTAGCAGAAATGAAGAATGTAAAGTGAGATCCAACACTAATTAACTCTATGTAGAAAACGGATTTTTTAAACGGGGGAGAAGGAAGAAAACGATCAATCTTTCATATCATTTCGGAAAACGACCTCGTCTGTAAAGGATACAAGTACATATAAATTTGTTATGCAGTTATTAAGTGATGTGATGATTCCCCGACTGCCGCGATAGTCCAGTGGTTAGAGCACTGGACTCCGACTCTCGTGGTCCCGAGTTCAATTCCCCGTCGCGGCGGTCGTAAAAATGCCTGCGCTCTGACTGCTGGCTCGAGTCCGATCTCACGGCGAGAAAACGACATATCGCCTTAAGAGGTCAAACGCAGGTGTCGTAGGGGAAGAGAGATGGTGAACTCTTCAATCACCCGAAGGAAGGCAACGGGAAACCACCTTTGTACACTCCCTTGTACAACCATGAAATTAAACATGGTTGCCAACGTCAGGCTCTGATACGGCACAGAAAAAAAAAAAAATAATTCCCCTGTCGATATTTTCCCGTGAATGATCAGTCAACAATCCCGGAGAAAAGGACATTTCTGCCTTTTTAAACGCCATCACAGAGATGCATTTTAAACGTGAATACATACACTAATAAAACACTTTCGCAATTCTAATACAATAGATTTTAAAATTTTTAAAAAAGGTTTCGATTTTATCATGAATATTGACTCCCTCATGCATATGACATTTATATTTTTTTTTATTCATTTCACATAACAATAGGCGTTCTTTCGTGATTAATGTTCTATTTTAACTGGATAAACGATACTAAGCGTCACCCCCCCCCCCCCAACCCTCTGGCACCGGATCCGACACATTTAAATGACTTTGCTGCGGAGAAACTCCTTCATTCTGTTCATCTTTCCTCCTCATTAAGCTCTGTCTTTTTTTAAATGTTTTTATTTCTGTCTTTTTTATATATCTCTCTTGATTTCATCTTTGTTGTCTTTCTCTCTTTCTCTTTTCTCTCTCTGTCTCTCTCTCTTTCTCTCTGCCTATCTATTTATCTATCTATCTATTTATCTATATATCTGTATCTGTCTCTCTCCCTATTTATCTATCTATTTAATGATCTATCTGTCTATCTCACTACCTGTCTCTTTCTTTGTCTTCCTCCCTCTCTCTCTATCACTCTCTCTCTCTCTATTCCCCTCTCTCTCTCTCTCTCTCTCTCTCTCTCTCTCTCTCTCTCTCTCTCTCTCTCTCTCTCTCTCTCTCTCTCTCTCTCTCTCTCTCTCTCTCTCTCACCCTTTCATTCAGTTCTTAAAAAGAGAGAGAGCAGACAAAGACAACAATAAAAAAGGGTAAGATAAATATTAAGCAAACAAGCTTTTCGAAGACTGTCCAACTTTGAGACGAGTGAGAGACTTATAAGAACTTAAGTCTGAGTCAAGGGATACGAACGCAAAATTTCACAGGGGAGAGAAGGAATTAGGTCACGAAAAGGAGGAAGGGAGTAAGAGAAAGGGAGGGAAGGAGAGAGAGAAAATAAGAAAGAGAAAGAAAGAGATAGGAAGGATGGGAGAGAGAGAGAGAGAGAGAGAGACTGAGAGAGGGGAAGAGAGAGAGATTGAGAGTGAGGAAGAGCGAGAGATTGAGAGAGGGGGAAGATCGAGAGA
>NC_061827.1:13631652-13635854 GCF_019202785.1 Penaeus chinensis | reverse complement strand
AAATGAAAAGTAAACTGACACCTGTTGATGGTAAAATACTCTTCGTTATCATAAACAAAAGAGGAAATGTTTAGTTTTCCTTCTGGTAATTATGACAATATCGAGTAAATTAAATGTTTATGTATCTATCCATATCTGATATCACACAGTGCACGCTCATTGGCTAAACGTGATGACACCATTAGATCCGCCATTTATTTTTTAACTGGTCAGCTAATGCAGAAATTTTATGGTAATTTGTTTTTTTCATTGTATTTATTCAGAAAATGGTTCAGTAATAACAGCGTTTACGTGTACGAAACTGAGAAAAAAAAACGAATAAAGAGGGGGAAAGGGCAAAGAGGGGGAGCTTAGTTGTCAACTAGGATTTTTATTATACAGAGTGTGTGTACATACATGCATATACAAACGTACATACAGATATAATTATATATATATAGAAAAATATATTTATAAATACACAAAAAACGACAAACACACACAACACACACACACACCACCACACACACAACGTTTTTTTTAAAAAATAGCTTCCTTTCCTGAAACTTTCAGTCCTTATTGTTTCAGGAGCTACACCTTCCTACGGGAACGACCGCTCTTCTTCTTCGCTTTATCTTCCCATCCCTTAATACTGCACGAGTTATACATTATGCAACAGCTCCTTCCCCTGCGCGCGAATGCCAGGGAGAGCGAGGCGAGACGAACCGATTTAAACCGGCAAGGATGAAAAAAAGGGGAACCAGCACAGGAGGAACACGCCCACGACGATCCCCAAGGTCTTGGCGGCCTTCTTCTGCCTGCGGAACTTGGCCATCTTGCCCGGCGGCCCCGGCAGACGGCGCTCCGGAGACGACGACGGCGACTCCGGCTCGTGGTGGCTGCCCTTGCCCTTCTTGCCCCCCTTGCCGCCCTCCGCCCCCCCCGCCCGGTTTCCTCCTCCCAAGCCCCTTTTAAAGTATTTCCCCGGGCAGTTGCAGGTGCGGCGTCGGGGGCATAAGGTTGGTGATGCCCTTCCCGCGGTGCATCCTGAGCCCCGACTTCTCCTCTTCCTTCGTGGGCGACTTCGACTGTCCATTAGCCATGCAGTGGCCGTTGAGGCCCCCGACGCCCGTGGCGAGGCCAGCGGCCATGCCAGCGGCGATGCCCACGCCCATGCCCCCGCGATGCGCCCTCAGCGTGAGCTTGCCGTCGGAGCGGCCGGCGCCCCCCTTGTGCACCCTGAGCGTGACGGACGTCTTCGTGGTCTTGATGCCGCTCTCCAGGAACTTGGACTGCTGGATGGCGGCGCGGTAGATGCGCCAGTACACACAAAGTTTGCAGCCCTTTTGGGCAGGAAAAAGGGAGCCCGTGACGGAGAAGAGCACGTAGCCCAGCTCCTGGTTGACGGTGCACACGGTGGGGTCGGGGTCCGGGGGCGTCTTCCAGCCGAAGGCGGGGCCGATGGAGATCACGATGGACAGCGCCCACACGGCGGCGATAAGCACGCACATCCGGCGCTCCGTCATGATGGTCGGGTACGCCATCGGCCTCGTGACGCCGATGTAGCGGTCGAGCGAGATGACGCACAGGGACCAGATGGAGGCGGTGCAGCAGAGCACGTCGGCGGTCGCCCACACCTCGCAGAACACCTGCCCGAAGTACCACTTGCCGGAGACCTCCAGGGTGGCGCTGAAGGGCAGGACGGTCGTTCCAAGCAGGAGGTCCGCCACCGCCAGGTTCACGATCAGGTAGTGCGTGGAGGAGCGCAGGTTGCGGGACATGTAGACGGCCAGCAACACCAGCATGTTGCCGCCGATGGTGAGCACCACGATGCTCGCCAGCACCACTGTCTTGAGCGCCGCCTCCACCAGGGCATTGGTGGCGCCCTCGGCCCCCACGCCCTCCAGGCCCTCGTCCGCAGGGGATGGGGAGGAGGGGGAGGGAGAGGACGAGGAGGAGGGAGAAGGCGTAGAAAAGGAGATGTTGCTTGTGATGTTGATCTCGGGCAGGCTCTGGTAGTCGTCGTAGTCGTAGAAGTCATCCTCGTCGTCCAAGATCCAGGACGTATTGAGGAACCTGAGAGTGGTCGGGCCCTGGAACCAGTAGGTCACGTTGGCCGGGGACATCGCTCCGTCCTCTCTCGCCCGCCGCGCCCCTGCCTCCCGGTGATCGCGAGGAACGGAAGAAGAAAAGAAAGCACAAATTACTAGAATATCCGAGGGCGTCCGGCAAACAATCCTTCGGGCTCTGGGTCACGGAGCGCGTCAAGTCCGCCGGAACACCTGCATACCGGAGCCTCACAAACAAGACAATTGTTTTCTCTCTCTCTTTTTTCTTTTCTTTTCCTAAGAAGTCCGACACGACACGAGATCCGGAACAATTGGGTGAAAAGCCCGACAGCCCGCCATGGCTCACTGCTGCAAACACGGCCGTCAGCCCAGTCGCTCGTGCAGCTACTCACGCCGACGGGAGACAAAGTCCTTGCTCTTCATACGCAACTGCTCAAACACGCCGAAGGAGATTGTTTATCCTCGGTCAACATCCGGGGGAGGCGAGGGAGGAGGAGGAGGAGGAGGAGGAGGGGGAAGAGGGAGAGGAGGGGGAGAGGAAGGCGCAAAGGACAACTGGAATTGAGAATTGTCCAACGAAGGAAAAGGAATCAGACCTCCTCTCAGCGATCATTAGTGACGTCATGGTGGTCGGAACTCATAGTGCGGGGGGCAGTTCGAACCACTTATGAACGGTCGTTGCAATTATCACTACTTTTACTGTCATTATCTGTTTTCATTTCGAATTCTGCATATCCAATCTAATTATGAAAAATAGAGTATCATCAGAGAATTTTTTTTCAGAATGAACCTGGAATGGCCTGTTCAACCAGTGAAGGTCACCGCAAGTTGATTAGTATTTACTCGTGCTGAATGGTCAACTCACATCACACATATTGTTAACAATTCCTCTTTGAACATCATGATAACTATGAAGTAAATCAACTTCTGATATATGTTGTTTTTTTCATGTAATATAGAAGCACCTCTTGCACATCACCTCAGCTTATTTTCATATATTCTCAGTTATGAAATTTAGTGCAGATGTCGAGAGATAACAGATCTGCAACACAATAAGCTCATCGCACAGGGCACTGCTCGGCCAAATGTTTTCCAAAAAGGCAACCAAGATGCACCCCAGCCAAAATAAAAACAAAAAAACAAATGACTGTCAGATGCCGCTAGTCGTCTGAACCGGCGTCCTCGACCGAGCACGACCTGCAAGTGCTACGTGTCGTGCGGTGACCCAGACTGACCTGGCAGGCCGCCCCCATGCTCCACTCGGGCCGCGGTCCACGCAGCCTTGCCGTGGTGGCCTGGGGATCAGCTGTGCCAACGCCAGGTGCGCCTATCGCTCGCCGCCTTACCTCAAGAATGATATAGTTTTCATTTAGGAAATGACCTGCCGTTTTTTCTCCCTTCAAGTGGAATAATCTCTTTAAAATAAAATTCCAGGTAGGCATAACAGCGAATATTCAAGGCTATCCATCTCCGTCAAAAATAGAGTCCAAAGACAAGTTACCTGGGCGCGAAAACGGACGGTGACAACGCTGATTGGACACCGTTGCCACGCGCGCAAGCTCGATTCGGGTCCAATCGCCAATTGTCAACGGGAGCGAATCCGTCAAGGAGCGGCTCATGTCTCCAGAAGTGACCGTTTTATAACCTGGCGATTCATACACCAAAGAGTGTGCAGCCCCCTTTCGACGGAAAGAAAGAAACAGATGTGAATAATTCCTTGGAGAAGTAATTCAGGTAACTTATTAGACTTATGTATAATCTTATTTGGCATTATGCTCTTTTTGAGATACTGTATTTTAGATTTTGGATATTTAAGAATAATATTCCGTCATTAGAAAAACATACAATGCAAAGCGTAAAATAGTAATGTCTACATTATTTTAAAATAAAGTACATAGTGCTAGTATAATGAGCGTAATGCAGGTATAATCATTTTGGTCGCAATGGTGTCGAGTGTTAATCTTTATAATGATTTTATTCTTAACGATTCTCAGAAAATGTCATTAAAAAAGTTAGGTGTCTTTATAGAAGTTATGAAATGACTCTCTCTCTCTCTCTCCCCCCCTTTCTCCTCTCTCTCACTCTTCCTCTCTCTCTCTTTCTCTCCTCTGTTTCTATCTCTGCCTCTCTCTCTCTCTCTCTCTCTCTCTCTCT
>NC_061827.1:13624152-13626652 GCF_019202785.1 Penaeus chinensis | reverse complement strand
CTCTTTTCTTATCCGTTTTCACTATCAACTGTCACCACTACTGTCACCCTTCTCTCCCCCATCTCTTACTGTCATCCTCCCCCCCCCCCTCGTCACTATGAGCAGCAATACCCCCCCCCCCCTTCATCATTTCCCTCACCCCCCCCTTTCAACTACCCTATCATCAGTAAAATTCCTCCCCCCCCATCTACAATACCAATCTCCCTCCCCCCTCCTCCTTCCCCCCTACCCCCTACCATCATGAACCCCCTCTCACCACCATCCCGATCACCTATCTACCCCCTCCCCCTTCCCTTCCCCGCCTCCTCCCCCTCTCTCTTCCTCCTCCTCACCCCATCCTCCCTTCCCCTTCCCTTCCCCCCCTCTTCCCCCTCTCTCTTCCTCCCTCCTCACCCTTCCCCCCATCCTCCCTCCCCTCCTCCTCCAGCCTCCCTCCCTCCTCCCCCTCTTCCCCCTTTTCCCTTTCACCCCATCCTCCCTCCCTCCCCCCCCCTCCTCTCCTACCCATCCTCTCCCCTACCCCTCTACCCCCTTCCCCTATATCATCGACACCACGTCCTCGAGTCAAATCAGAGAAGTTGGAGGACGAGCTGGAGGACGAGGACAGGAAAACGCCGACTGAAGGAGGAGACACTTTTCCCGAGACTTCTGCATGCTAATGTGAAAATCCCGTGAAAGTGAAGACGCTACTGGCAGCTACGTCCTTCAGGAGTGAGTGAGTGAGTGTCTTTTTTTTATTTTATTTTATTGCTTGTTCTTCATCTTTATTATCTGCCTTTCTTTCTTTCTCTCTCTCTCTCTCTCTCTCTCTCTCTCTCTCTCTCTCTCTCTCTCTCCTCCAGTCTATCTATCTATCTATCTACCTATTACTTATCGATCAACTTCTCTCTCTCTGTCTGTCTCTTACACACTCATTCGGCTTCTCTCTTAGTTTCTCTTATTTTCTCTGTCTCTATCTCTCTCTCTCTTTCTCTCTTCAATTCGTCTTCGTGATCAGTATCATTATGAGTATTTTTTTTATTTTTTTTTAAACTCGTCTTCATGATAGTTTCAATTATCGTCAACAGCATTTTTAAAAAATTATTTCTAATTCGCGTTCAGAATTACTTCATTTGAAATCATAATTTTCTTTCACCCATTTCTCTTTTTTTTTTTAAACATCTCAATCGCCAATATCCCCATGATAAATTATTATTCACGATCCCTTTAATTTCCACGAGTAGCACTTTCTTTCGTAAAACTTTTCTTCATAAACATCTCAGTCGTTATTAACATCACTCGTTATTTTATCCTCGCCAAGTTCTTTATAGTCCTTACCTTTATCACTGTCAATATCTTCCTCCCATATCTTTCTTCGAGATTCTCTCCGTTGTCAATACCATCAAGTTTTTTTTTCCCCTGCGTCTCCTCTTCATAAAAATCTGCATCATCATTTTCTTTACCAAAAGCCTTCTATATAATTACCTCAATCGTCATTTTCTCTTTTCCAGATTCTTCTCTATAATTATCTCAATTGCCGCGAACTTCTTTTCCCCACGAATTCTTTTTTTTATGATAATCTCATTTGTCATTATCGATTTCGTCCCCTTTTTGAGAGAGGGCGGGGGGGGGGGGGGTGAGGTCGGAGGAGGGGCATGGAGGGGGATACTTAATTATTCTTTCTTTTCTTATTTTTGTTTCCTTTCGTCCTTTTTTGTAATCTTGTTTGTGTTTTTTTTTTTTTGTTGTTGTTCTTCACCGTTATCACATTCCTCATTATTTCCTTAATCGTATTCATCTTCCCCCTTTCCTTTATCATAACGATTATTTTCTTTACCTCTTTTTTTTTTTTTCTTACTCACTCTTTTCCATCCTTAGTTGTATAAGGACACATCTAACCCCTAACCTTAGTCAGAGAGTCCTTCTAACTCCTCCGTTTTTGACGATCTGCACGCCCACTTGTCCGTTTCGTGGGCGTCTTCTCAACCTGCTACTCTGAGGGACAGCCTCTACTGCCCTACTAACAGGATTATCGAGAGAGAGAGAGAGAGTAATGTATCGCATCGCCACGGCAGCGCTCTGGGTGTTTCCCTTCACAAGCAGGTAATGATGTCAAAGTCAATGGACTAGTGGATTATTGCGTAATTCTGCATTCAAGGGTCCTTGATGGTTTTCAAATCAAACAGCGACAGTAGGCACACATATACACACACGCACACATGTACACACTCACAAACACACACAGACACACACACACACACACACACACACACACACACGCATGCACACGCCCACACACAAGCAAGCACATGAACACACACACACACACACACACACACACACACACACACACACACACACACAATGCAATTTACTCGCTAATCTTTTTAATTTTTGGTGTGCATGTATGAGATCTCTGCAAACGTATTATGTTTTGAATTGCAATTTGTATGCTTTGAGATGATTCTGCAAAGAGATGCACAGTTCACTGCAACTGGAAATGCAAGAGTATATTGAATTA
>NC_061827.1:13609152-13616652 GCF_019202785.1 Penaeus chinensis | reverse complement strand
CAATAATACTACTACTGCTATAATAATGATTATGACAATAATAATAATGATAATAATAACAATAATGATAATAATTATAATAATAACAATAATAATAATAATAATGATAATAATAGTAATAACAATAATGATAATAATAATAATAATAATAATAATAATAATAATAATGATAATAATAATAAAATAATAATAATGTTAATAATAATATAACAACATCAGTTATAATATTAGTGATAATGATAAAAATAATGACAATGATGATGATGATAATGACATTAATAATCTTAATAATGATGATAATAATGATATATTGATGCTATTGATAATAATGATAATAATAGTAAAAATTATAATAATAACCATAATAATGATAAACAATAATAAAAATAATGATGATAATAATATTGATTATAACAGTAATAATAATGAAAAGATATAATAATAAAAGTAACAGTAATAATGATAATATAACAACAATAATAGTACTGATAAAATAATAATGGTAATGAAATTAGGACTAATAATATTTGAAAAAAAAAATGATGATAATAATAATAATAATAATAATAAAAATAATAATAATAATAATAATAATAGTAATAATAATAATAGTAATAAAACAATGATAATAATAATAATAATAATAATAATAACAATAATAATAATAATAATAACAATAATAATTATAATGATAATAATTATAATAATAACAATAATGATAATAACAATAATGAGACTACAAAGAAAAGGACTAAGAAAGAGAACAATAACAGTAACACAAACAACAACAATAACAACAACAAGAAAACAAAAAATGAATAACAATACCAACAGAAAACAACAACAATAACAATACCATTAACAACAACAACTAAACAGAAAGAACAACAAAAAAAACAAAAAAACAAAAAACAAAAAGAGAAGATACAGACCTTTTCCCCAATCATTTATGTTGTCAGTTTTGATATTGCAACTGACCATATTGCAAAGTGGTTCGAAAGGCAACCGTATTTTTCAAGTTGAATTTCAGGACCTCGGAGATATGGCTCTGCACTCTTCTGCATCGCGTGTGTGCAACGTGCAGGTGGTAAACGGGTTTGTGGATGAAAGGGTGAAAGGAAGCGTGTTGCAGGGAGTCATTATGCAACTGAAGGGGTAATAGGAAGGGCATTTGATAATTGTTGTTATAATGATAATGTTGGAAATAATTATCATAATCATCGTAATTATTGACGTGGAAATAGTTGATGATAATTATATTTGCAATAAGGATGATGGTGATGATAATAATTATATTTGCAATAAGGATGATGGTGATGATAATAATTATATTTGCAATAAGGATGATGGTGATGATAATAATTATATTTGCAATAAGGATGATGATGATGATAATTATTACATTTGTGAGAATGATTACAAAAATGACAATAATGCAAATAATGATAACACAACACCGATAATAAGAATAACAATAAAGGCAGCAATAATGATAAATAAAAAAAATAATCATTTAACACCTGATTCATCAACTTACCCCTTTATTCCCTAACAGTTTTAATGGATCTGTCAGGAGCCGTTTTGGTTATGCATCGGCAGAGTGAAGTTGCACCGATTTCTTGCAACATTTGATTTTCATTTGGATATAGCTTTCTTGTTTCGTTTTCTGATTTAGTAAACTCTCTTCTCTCTATTTGTGATTGTTATTTTTTCTTTCTACTATCATTACACTTTATTGTTGTTTGTAGTATATATAAAATTGCTGCATTGCACTCATGTAAATTATGAGAATTATTTTCCCTAATTTTCCCTTATAATGATAATGATTATAATAATAATGATAATAACAATAACAATGATAATGTTAGCCATAACGATGATAATGATAATAATAATGGTAGTGATAGCAATTATGATGTCATTATGATTTTTGCCATTATAATCATATCTCTAATACATCGTTTGACACCTCATATTATTACAATGACCAGTAGTAACAGGAATAACACAACAGTAATAAATGTTTATAAATGCTTTATTGTTGTCTGGTGCTGATCTTTTAACATCTATAACTCATACGTCATAATTACTTGAGATATTTGCAATTTTTTCTCTAAAGCATGAACTTCGCTCAGTCTAACGAAAGAGTGTCTGGAGCGTGATGGAATGTTACGTTTTTGCAACATTTATTCAACTGCAAACTAAATCATTATTTCAGAATAATTTTCCTTCAGCTTGCGCGAATACGTGTTAGTACGTATAATTCTTCTTCTTTTTTTTTTTTTTTACTTTGGATAAATCACTATGACATGCAAGGTTACAACAAAGGCATGACCTTTGCAATGCTTTACAGCTATTGTAGTGTTACCGGGATTCAACTGAAATCACTGTAACCTTCACCATTACCGGAAACAATGTCAGACAGCTACTAGGAAGAAGAAGAAGAAAAAAAAAAAGAACAGAACATTTCGTGAACTAGATTTTTTTTTTTTTTTATGTTAGTTTAATCGTATGTAGTTTTTTTTCTGTAATTTACGTCGAAAGTGAAATGTATAATCATATTATTTTCCTTTATGATAGGTACTTTCGCAGATCTGGCAACATGTCAATGATAACACTCCTATATATGTTTAAGCAATCTTTTACATTTTCAGACGACAATGGCAAGCAGTAGGCTTTAGGCGCCTCTGACTCCATCCTAAAAAAAACAAGAATGAAAGAAAATATACGTGTATGTATATATATATATATACATATATATATGACTACCGCGATGGTCCAGTGGTTAGAGCACTGGACTCCAACCCTCGTGGTCCCGAGTTCAATTCCCCGTCGCGGCGGTCGTAAAATTGCCTGCGCTCTGACTGCTTGTTCGAGCCTGAGAAAACGACATATCGCCATGAGAAGTCAAACGCAGGTGTCGGAGGGGAAGTCACCGCCGTGGCACAAGTGTTAGCACGCCGAACCGCGGTTGATTAGGAAGGGCATCCAACCAGGCAAGGGTGACACTGCCATATAACCTCTCAATAGTGAATTGAGAGAGGCCTATGTCCTGCAGTGGAACGAATGGCTGTTAAAAAAAATATATATATATATATATATATATATATATATATATATATATATAAAATATGTGTGTATAATATATACATATATTCACACACACACACACACACACACACACACACACACACACACACACACACACACACACACACACACACACACACACACACATATATATATATATATATGTGTGTGTGTGTGTAAATATCTATCTATATATACATACACACACACACACACACACACACACACACACACATATATATATATATATGTATGTATGTATGTATTATGTATATATGTATACTTTCTTTCTTTTAAGAAATATGTAATGGGATCAGATCCGTTTTTTGTTGTGGAACGCACTTCCAAGAAATCCCTGAGTTACACGTTACGATTTACAATAATAATATCCAACACGAATATCCTGTCCACGGTCTGAACACAATGAACTCTATTCCAGCAATATCCAAGTCACCTATAAATTCCTGTTGCTTTCCAGATGATAATGCAAACTTGTCAGAGGAGAGAGTCACCGTATAAGTGCGAAAAACATTCCGACATTATTTTCGTACAACTTAAATATCCATTTTCCTCGTTAGTGGAAGCATAACCCTTATCCATATCTCACAATTGAACCCGATACATACTCCTTTAAATAAAAACGCTGATGATATTTCATAATAACTGCTCTAATGATCATTGCGCTTTCAATGCCACCAGCAGTAACAATAGCCAAGAATTATGTAACTTGCTTTATTTGCAAAACCTGTCACTCCGAAAGGTCAGAGTTCAGAATGACGTCATGTTGGCTCAGGTGCTGGCGACCACTGTCTCGCTATGGGAGGTGGTCTCTCATGTAGGGCCAGTGTTACGTGTGCTTGGTGGAGCAGTGTGAAGATAGTTAGAGATAGATGCAAACTAGAATCTGTAATTAGATGTATTGAAGGATTTGTGTTTACTCTTATTTAGTTTTTGTTCTGGTTGAATTTTGTTGTTATTTTCAACGTTGTTGTTGTGGTTTCTAGTGTTAATACATTTTGGTATTGTCACAATGATAATACTAAGAATCTTTATGATTATTATTAGCATATTACAGTTATTACAATAATAATGTTAAAGTTACTATAACCATGATCATCATCCTCATTCTTTTCATATTTATCATCACCGTCGTTTCTTACTATGATTATCATGATTCTTCTTGTTATTACCCTCATTTATAAATAACCGTCATCGTTTTTATCATCATTATAAAATTACTTTTACTAACATCAGCATCATTATTCTAAGGTCTTCCGCGTAGAACTCAGCACCGCCTTCATAAGAGCTTAACAAGTTTCTCTTTCGCCAAACCATCTCTTTGGAGTTGGGTAAAGAGCTTAGGGGAGGAAATTCCCTGCTTACATATGCAGAGGTTCTGTGCGGGACTGAAGTTCAGCTTTTTGTTTTTTTTTTTCTGTTTTTTTCAGATATATTTATTGTGTTTTATCTGTTGTTTGTTTTCTATTTTATTTAACTTTCTTCTTTCTCCCTTCCCGTTTTTTTCTTTTTCTTTTTTTCTCTCTCTCTCTTTACATCGTCACTATCAATTTATTTTGATTTACCTTTTGAATACAGTTACAAGTAAACTCATATTCATCAATCTGTATCCATTTTTTTAAAATCTGTTTTTATTTACTCCTCGTGTAGAGCAGGGGTGGGAAGCAAATTGGATTCATATATAAATAAAAGCATTTCTCTCGCTTTTTTTCTGCTTTATTTATTTGTCTCTTGTTATATTTGGGGGAGTGGAGGCGGGGACATTGCAAATATTGCGATGCAACTTGCCAGGCATCACAACTTCACCTGGATTTTGGTATCCATACCTGCAGAACATTATCTTTATTGTCCTTCTTGTTATTGTTTTTTTTCTTTCTTTCTTTCTTTTTGCTGTTTAGGTTACACACACACATACACACATACATACACATATATGTGTATGTAGATATATATTTAAGTACGTATGTTCGTACACACACACACACACACACACATATATATATGTATATATATATATATATATATATATATATATATATATATATTTATATTTTTATGTATATTTGCATGTATATATATACATACATACATATATATATATATATATATATATATATATATGTGTGTGTGTGTGTGTGTGTGTGTGTGTGTGTGTGTGTGTGTGTGTGTCTGTGTGTGTGTGTATGTGTATGTGTGTGTGTGCGTGTATAGACACATATATGTGTATGTATGTATGTATATTTATGCATATTTTCGTACACACACACACACACACACACACACACACACATATATATATATATATATATATATATATATATATATATTTATAGATAGATAGATAGATCGATAGATAGATAGATAGATAGATAGATAGATGGATGGATAGATAGATAGATAGATAGATAGATAGATAGATAGATAGATAGATAGATAGATGGATGGATAGATAGATAGATAGATAGATAGATAGATAGATAGATAGATAGATAGATAGATAGATAGATAGATAGAAAGATAGATAGATTAGATAGATAGAGAGCTAGACAGATAGTTAGATAGACAGACAACCAGCCAAATAGATGGATAGAGATGTAAGTGTTTGTATATTATTTGTGTATGTTATGTATGCATCCATTATGTCTAGATCTTGCAATCCTAAAATTTTAACAAAGATGAATACATTTCTTTCACTGCGTCATAACAAAACACTCGTAAACATTATACCCACTAACTTACATAAACGCTAAACATACACGTAAAATATTCTACAGCATTTTAGCGAATCAATATGCATCGCATGTCAGTTCCTTCCGCAGTAAATTGCATCTTAGAGCGACCAATACCGGGAACATTGTACTGCAATAGAGTTCAGTGATGTTTTTAGTCGGAAACGTTCGGATAATAAGGATGCTTTATTGGACACGTAATCATCTTTAGTGATATGAAATGTCTCTCTCTTCGTCTATCTATCTATCTATCTATCTATATTTCTATATATCTATCTATCTATCTATATTTCTATCTATTTATCTTTCTATCTTTCTTTCTGTCTGTATATCTATCTATCCTTCTATCTATATTTCTATCTATCTATCTATCTATCTATCTATCTATCTATCTATATTTCTATCTATCTATCTTTCTATCTTTTTATTTATCTATCTTTCCATCTATCTATCTACCTATCTATCTATCTATCTATCTATCTATCTATCTTTCTCTCTGTCTATCTATATATAGATGCCGGGGCTCTCATGCGTATCTCCTTAGTATTTGGCATACACATGGAAAACACGGTGAATGAGTAATAATATAATGACAATAACAACTCCTGGTGTCAGTAATGACGTCACAACCCATACTTCCTCTCCCTCCCCCCCCCCCCCCCCCCCAGCGGGTAAGGGGGTTGCATGACAGCGATCGTGATGTTTTTTTTTGTTTTTTTTTAACCTTCTATCATAAATCACTTACTTCCGTTCCCTACTTTGCTGTCCTTTTGGTATACTCAACGGGCTCGATATAAAAAAAAAAAAAATTAAAAAAATAAAAAACGTTCTTAGAATGATCTAAAGAGAATTAGGGTCCTAAATAAGAGGTTGGGGGGGGGGGGGGCGTTTTTAAACATTAAGCCTAAATTGACGTCAAAGAAATAACATTTAGTAAAGGTGCTTAGAAGCCGCCTTGTGTATATAAAGTAAAAATGTTATAACATCATCACGTGTATTATCATTATTATTATTGTCATCATTATTATCATTAATATTATTATTATCGTCATCATCATCATCATTATCATTATCATTATTATTTTATTATCATTATTAATATTGTTATCATTATTATTATTGTCATCATTATCATTACTACTATTATTATTATTATTGTTGTTGTTGTTATCATTAGCATCATTAAAACCATCGCTACATACAGAACACCAAAAAAATAACACCAATAACAAACAACAAAGCAAATAAAAACAAAACGAGATAAACTAAATCAAAAATCAAAACAAACAAACAAACAGACATCACCCCCCTATCCCCTCCCTTCCCCATCCCCCCCTCCCCTCCTCCCCCCCTACCCCTTTCCAAACATCGAGAAAAAAAAACGTGAAACATTCCCATAACTTTTTCCACTCTGGTCAGCGGAAGGATCATCCATATGTAACACTATCCCTCGCCGACTGAACAACAGGTGAGAGAGTTTTAGCCGCGTGTATTGGCAGAGCTTAAGGTTACAGAGAATTATTCGCTGTTCAAAAAGCTAAAGTGGTTGTGCGTGTTTTGTTCTTGTTATTGCTGTTATTGTTGTTATTGTTAGTGTTATTATTATTATTGTTAGTGTTTATGTTGTTATTGTCTGCGTTCCTTTTTTTTTTCTTTCTTCTTC
>NC_061827.1:13596652-13601652 GCF_019202785.1 Penaeus chinensis | reverse complement strand
AACTGACATATGGAACTTGGAGAAAAAAAGGCAGAGCACAGACGAAGAAAATCCATTATTACTTTGCCTTGAGTGTTATTGAAATGGCAAGTATCAGACTAATAAAGCAATAGCGATACATAAAATATTGATAGTGATAAAAACAATCCTTACTAGTAGCATTAGTTTCACTAGTTGTAATATCGTATTTATCCTCATTGTAATTACTGCTTTCATTACTGATATTATGTATGTGTGTGTTTGCAAACACACTCACACACACACACACACACACACACACACACACACACACACACACACACACACACACACACACACACACACACACACACCTATATACACAGTTATATACGGTGTGTATGTCTACAACCAAATTACACCCGCGGCCGCATTCAAACCCATAGCTATTCCTTATCCCATGCGTTATTCATTGATCCCTCGCGTTTGTATGGCGAATTGTGCAAAGGGGTTCACGCAGCCCTTGCTTACCGAGCTAATTCCCGTCTGGTATGTACTGCGCTGCGAGGGGGAGAGATCCGGCTTGAATATCAGGACTCAGGTCGATATAGATAATCCTTTCGCTCCTTTTAGAAAATAGATTGTGTGTAAGTTTATTTCTGGAATGAATGATGGTAGTTTTTGTGGAAATATCGGTGTAATCGAAACGAACGATTATGTGAAAACCTAAATACTTATTGTCTCATCTCAATTAGATATTCCTCTTCGATTTTCCCCCTCCGTCTCTCCTTCCCATTTGCCGTGTCTCACTTTGGCCGCCCACCCTGCTTTTATTGCTCCCTTCCTCCTCTCCCCTCTCTCTCTCCCTCGGTCTACTTCCCCTCTCTGTCTCCTCTTCCCCCTCCTCTTTCCTCTAATCTTCTTCCTCTCTCACATCCTTCCTCTTCCACCTCTCTCTCTCTTCCCTTTCCCTCTCCTCTTGCCCCTTCCTCCATTTCTCCCTCACGCACTCTCCCCTTCCCCCTCACCCCCCCCCCCCTCTCTCCCTCCATTTTATCCAGCGGTTCTGTTTAATTGTACAGTCAGAAGCCAAAGTTCAAAGAACAGCTGGCCGGACCCAGAACACGACCATGTAATAACTCTTTCAATCTGGGAACTAAACTTACCTTGACTTCTCTCTCATTACCGGGTCGCTGCCAATATAAGGTGTGTGAGTGTATTTGTGTGTTTATGTGTGTCTGTGTGAGCGAGACAGAGGGAGAATGTGTGTATCTGTTTGCGTGTATATCTGTGTGTGTGAGAGAGAGGAGAGAGGGGGAACGAGAGACAGGGAGAGAGAGAAAGGAAGAGAGAGAGAGTGAAAAGAAGAAGAAGAAAAGAGAAAGAGAGAGAGAGAGAGAGAGAGAGAGAGAGAGAGAGAGAGAGAGAGAGAGAGAGAGAGAGAGAGAGAGAGAGAGAGAGAGAGAGAGAGAGAGAGAGAGAGAGAGAGAGAGAGAGAGAGAGAGAGAGAGAGAGAAAGAGAGAGAGAAAGAGAGAGAGAAAGAGAGAGAGAGAGAGAGAGAGAGAGAGAGAGAGAGAGAGAGAGAGAGAGAGAGAGAGAGAGAGAGAGAGAGAGAGAGAGAGAAAGAGAAGAGAGAAAAAAGAAAGAGATATAAAAGAGGAAGAGGAGAGAAGAAAGTGTATGTATGTGTTCATGCGTGAGCGTGTGTGTTTGAAGGAAAGCATTAAGACACACGGATGATGATTACAGAAAAACGAAAACAAGAAGAAAGGAAATTATAAGATAAAAGCCACATACATTCGAAGAACAAAAACAAGAAATGACAGGACAACAACAACAAAAACAACGATTGAAACCCGGGCAGAAGTTATGATAAATGCAAATTTTTACATCAACACGACAGCCATTCCGAACACCTCTGCAACGGCTCTTGCAACAAAGATAATGAAACCATATTACTTTCTTTGCAATATATCAGTCTCTTCTATATATGAAGCAGACTCACACAGAGTTATGTGAAGACTTACGCTCGCTTTTCGAAATCATGGAAACTTTGCAAGTGACAGCTATCCTGCTCACCTGGATGTGTATAAGATTTCGTCATTGCGTCCTCTCTCTTCCTCTCTTCCCTTCTCTTCTCTCTTCTCTCTTCTCTCTCTCTCTCTCTCTCTCTCTCTCTCTCTCTCTCTCTCTCTCTCTCTCTCTACCCTCCCTCTCTCTCTCTCTCTCTCTCACTCTCTCTCTCTCTCTCTCTCTCTCTCTCTCTCTATCTCTTTCTTTCTCTCTCTCTCTTCCCTTCTCTTCTCTTCTCTCTTTCTCTCTCCCTCTCTCTCTCTCTCTCTATTATTCTCTTTCTCTCTCTCTCTTTCCTTCTCTTCTCTTCTCTCTCTCTCTCTCCTTTTCTCTTCTCGTCTCTTCTGTCTCTCTCTCTCTCTCTCTCTCTCTCTCTCTCTCTCTCTCTCTCTCTCTCTTTCTCTCTCTCCCCTCTCTCTCTCTCTCTCTCTCTCTCTCTCTCTCTCTCTCTCTCTCTCTCTCTCTCTCTCTCTCTCTCTCTTTCTCTCTTATTCTCTTTCTCTCTCTCTCTCTTCCCTTCTCTTCTCTTCTCTCTCTCTCTCCTTTTCTCTTCTCGTCTCTTCTCTCTCTCTCTCTCTCTCTCTCTCTCTCTCTTTCTCTCTCTCCCTTCCCCCCCCCTCTCTCTCTCTCTCTCTCTCTCTCTCTCTCTCTCTCTCTCTCTCTCTCTCTCTCTCTCTCTCTCTCTCTCTTTCTCTCCCCCCCTCTCTCTCTCTCTCTCTCTCTCTCTCTCTCTCTCTCTCTCTCTCTCTCTCTCTGTCTCTCTCTCTCTCCCTCTCTCCTTCTTTTTCCTGTTTGTTCTTTCACTCTGCTGTTTTATATCATCGTTCTGTTTTGGTTCCACAAATCAACTTTCTAAGTCCTCTTCTAAGACATTTTTTTGTTTCGTCTTTTGCTGTTCTCCTCTTGTTAATAAAAAGCAAAATTATATATATATTTGTTTTAATAACATAGCGTTACAATGATACGTGAATCTCACAAGAATAACAAAGGTGGGAAAATTCAAACACTAAGAAATTAAGAAAAAAATCTTTCAACACCAATCCAAAAATAAGAAAAGGGAGAAGAAGAAGAAGAAAAATAGATGTAGGAGAAGAAGGAGAAAGAAATGAAACATAAGAAGAAACAAGATGATAAAGAAGAGGGGAAAAGAAAGAAGAAGCAGGAAAAAAAGAAAAGAAAAAAAGGAAAAAGTAATAAAAGGATAGGCAGAGTCAGAAAAGTAGCATGAGGAGGAGAGCGAAGGAAAATACGAAAATCCTCCCTCCACACTCTCTCTCTCTCACTTCGAGCACGCACAGTACGCAGAAAACCCGCCCCCCATACAGGCAACAAACACCTACGTACGCCCACCCCCTCTTCACTTCTTCTTGTACTTGTCGCCCGCACGTGCATTGTACACGACCCTGACGAAATTTGGAAGGGCGGCCACCAGCATGAAGGTCACGGTGCAATTGAGAGTGAATTCTGCAACGTACCACCCAAACATGGCGGGCGAGAGGGATCTGTGCACGATGACGCCGATCTGGCTCGTGGCGAAGTTGAGCACGGCTAAGGACGCGATCATGTTGGTGCTGAATCTGAGGGATGAGGAAGGGCGGTGAGTAAGAGATCCGTATGAGTGGGTTTCAGGGTTGGAGAGACGTGTGATTTACCCATGGACAAGTTAATGATGGCGTCGGGTTTCTGGGGGGTGGGGGGGATATCCGATTTACTTATGGTTAGGTTCAGGTGATCGGCTTGGTGCTGAGGATGAGGGATGGGTAAGGACGGTGAGTAAGAGATTCACACGAGTGGTGTTTTGGCTTTGAAAGACATTTAATTTGGTCATGGTTGAGTTAAGGGCGCGATCATGTTAGTGCTGAGTATGAGGGATGAGTAAAGGTGGTGAGTAAGATCTACAGATCTGACAAGTTGACGAAAACTCATCTGAATGTGAGTAATGATTGATATTGGAATTACAGAGTGAGTGCTGGATTTAAAGAGGTGTGATGAATCTTACTGTGAAAAAGTGAGTGTGAGTTTTGAAAGGAGGAAAATACATCATTATCTGAGTTAAAATTCACCGACTGGCGGACGATTCAGTGAGGAAATTAGGATTTGCTTGTCCTCATTTTGGGAATAAGGGATTACCTGTACTAAGTAAGATTTACCTGAGTAAGTCGGACACCATGATAGTCTTGGAGGTAGGAGGATTCAGAGGGGGAATTTGGAGGAAGGTGGGGGGGAGGATCATAAGAGGCAATAGGAAAGGGAAAAGGAGTCAGGGAAGAGATAGGAGAGGGACGAGGAGTCAGAGGGGGCGATAGGAGAGGGAAGAGGAGTCAGAAGGGCCGATAGGAAAGGGAGAAAGAGTCAGAAGGGGCGATAGGAGAGGGAAGAGGAGTCATATGGAGCGATAGGAAAGGGAAGAGTCAAAATAGGCGAGGGAAGAGGAGTCGGAAGGGGCGATAGGAGAGAGAAAATGATTCAGAAGGGTTAATGGAAGAAGGAGGAGGAGTCGGAAGGGGCAATAGGAGAGAGGAAATGAGTCAGAAGGGTTAATGGAAGAAGGAGGAGGAGTCTGAAGGGGCGATAGGAAAGGGAGGAGTCAGAAGGGGTAATGGGAGAGGGAATAGGAGTCAGTTAGAGGGAGAAGAGTCAAAGGGGGTAGTAGGAGGGGAGGAGGAGTAAGTGGGGGGCGTGGGAGGTAGATACTTTTGTTGGCAGGGAGATTAAGTGAAGGTTGGGAGTGTGGAGGTGAAAGGAGGCTTAAGTTAGAAGTTTAAAGGGAATAGGAATGGTTGCGCACAGAAAGAGAGAGAGAGAGAGAGAGAGAGAGAGAGAGAGAGAGAGAGAGAGAGAGAGAGAGAGAGAGAGAGAGAGAGAAACAGAAAGAGAGGGGATATAGACAAAGAGGATTCGAGAGACAGATAAATAGATAGATAGACAAATAGAGAGGGAGAGAGAGAGGACAGACAGAAACAAACCA
>NC_061827.1:13591652-13594152 GCF_019202785.1 Penaeus chinensis | reverse complement strand
TCCTTCGTACACTTATTTGTCTTGTCCATGCCTTCCTCTCCCTATCGTCCGGTTGCTTTATCCCTCTTTCGTTCCCTCGTTGTAAGATCCGCCACCTACGTTTTCTTTTCAGCCTGTGACGTCCCTCCTTCTCTCTCCTCTCCCTCCCCCTTCTCTCTCCCTTCCCTCCTCCTTCTTACGCCTCGTCCTTACTCTTTTCTCCTCCTTTATACTCGTCCGCCTTCTCCTCCTTCTCCCCCTCCCCCTCCTCCTTCTCCTCCTTCTCCCCCTCCTCCTCCTCCTCATTCTCTTCCTCCTCCTCTTCCTCTTCCTCCTCCTTTGACTCATCTTCCTCCTACCCTCGTCCTTTCTTCGTCTTCTCTACATTCCTATTTCCCCTCGTCAGTCCTTCCCCCCACCTTCGTCTTCTTCCCATTCCTCTTTCTTCTCCCACAACCTCTCTCTCATTCGTCTTCTTTTTATTCCTCTTCTTCCTCACCCTCCTCCACTCGTTCCTCATCTATCTTATTCTCGATAATCTTCCCCCTCCTTCCCTCTTCCTTCTTCTCTCCCCCTCCCCTTTCCTTCGTCTGACTTATCCCTTCCTTCAGTCCTCCCCTCTTATTGGTTCCCCTTCTACCTTCCCCTCCCCTTCCCCGCCTCTCCTTCCCTTTTCTTCTCTCCCCCTCTCATCCTCCCACTCTCCCTTCCTCACGCATCCCCCTGCTCCCGTCCTCCCACTCTCCCCTCCTCACGCATCCCCTCCCCCCCCAGCTTTATCTCCATCCCCCTCCCCCTCCTTCCGCCTCCCCTCCTCCCATCCTCCCACTCTCCCCTCCTCACGCATCCCTTCCCCCTCCCTCTCCTTCCACCCCCCCCCCCCCCTTCATGTTCCTTACGAGGACCCGGATCTTCGTAACTTCGTCCTGGTTTATTAGCGAGGCAGACGGCAACTCCAGCCATTGCTCTCTTCGCAGGCAGAGAAACGCGTACACACAGGCATACAGGCCCAAACGCAGACAAACACACAGGCATGGTGATACATATGTGCATGCAAACAAGCAGGCCCACACAAGCATGGGGGCGCAGGTTTAGAGAAACAAAGGCGCTTTTACACCAGGCATTCATGCATGCAAGCAGGGATACAGACTCAAATGCATTCGTACAGATGTAGAGACCAGCAAGCATAGACATACAAGCACAGACAGACACCAAACACACACACATACACATATACATACATATACACATCGTAGACGTAAACCTAGCATACACATACACGCACAAACTGAAACAGTCACGCAAAGATCCACCCATACACCAGCATAAAGATGCAACATACGTGCGCTCATATCATTGGAGTTAAAAACATATCCGTTAGGCTAAAATGCACAGGTATTGAAATATGTTCATTTTACCTAAAACGCGTGTTATAATCCGTAAAACTTTCCGTCAGAGGACACACCAAATTTGAAGTATTATGAATAAATCAAATGTCATACTGAGTACAGATTTCATAGAATATGTGTCAAAAGTGTTTTGATACCCACGTTGCACCCCCCCCCCCCTCCCCCTGTATCATTTCGATATGATCATTGCATGTTAGCAACACGATTGAAACTTGCAATCGTGTCATGGGCTTTGCATGCAGGTACACATCGCACGACGTAAAACATGGTCTTACGTCCAATGAAGAAGGACATATGTGAGTCATATTTCATAAGGGGAGAAGGGTACGGGTTATATTATCCGGTGCTCGTTTTCTTTGACTCTCCCATTTTATTCTTAGGGGTAACTCTTATAATTTTTTTTTACAGTTATTTGTGTATTTATTTTCCAGGGAAGCTTTCGTTTCCCTTTTTGCTTTTATTCCATTGCGGTGCTACGTGCATCTTGTATGTGTGTGTGTGTGTGTGTGTGTGTGTGTGTGTGTGTGTGTGTGTGTGTGTGTGCGTGTGTGTGTTCTTTCATCTTTCTCCCTGTGCATCTACATATCTATATCTACAACATCCCCATTCCTATTTATCTCTTTCTCCCTACCTATTCAACCTCTTCACATATTCCTCCCTCTCGCCCGCCTCTATCAATCGTATCTATTTCAACCCTCCTTCTCCTCCTCCTCCTCCTCCTCCTCCTCCTCCTCCTCCTCCTCCTCCTCCTCCTCCTCCCCCTCCTCCTCCTCCTCCTCCTTCCTCCTTCCTTTTACAACATGGCACGTAATCCATTTTGTCACATTTTATGGTCTCGGTAAATAATCGAGTTTGGGATGAATACAGTAAACCTTGTTTCGCTTTGGAATAGGAGACTGCGTTGGGAGACAATAACGAAGAAGGATGAAGTGGAGGAGGAGGAAGATATGAATGGGGAGGAAGAGGAGGTGGAGGAGGAGGAGGAGGAGGAGGAGGAGGAGGAGAAGGAGGAGGAGGAGGAGGAGGAGGAGAAGGAGATAAAGGGAAAACAGGAAGTGAAAGAGGGAGGTATATGAGGGATGGAAAAATGGGAAGTGGAGATGAAGGGAGGA
>NC_061827.1:13539040-13544052 GCF_019202785.1 Penaeus chinensis | reverse complement strand
CTCTTCTTCTTCTTCTTCTTTTTCTCCTTCTTCTTCATCTTATCCTCCTCCTCCTTCTTCCCCCTCTTCTTTTTCTTTTTTTTTTCTAATGTTATAATCATACTATAAGATGATGTTAAATGTAACTATTAATAAAGATGATAATGATAAAGATTGTTATAATGAATGGTAAACTTTTACTTAGAGTTATTATAGTCGATACTATCATTATCATTATCGTTAGTAATATAAGTAGTAGTAGTATTTCTATCATCATCATCATCACCATCATCATCATCATCTTCATCTTCATCTTCATCTTACTCATCATTATCATCATCATCTTCATCATCATCATCATCGTCATCGTCATCGTCATCATCATCATCATCATCATCATAATCATCATCTTCTTCTTCTTCTTCTTCTTCTTCTTCATCATCATCATCACCATCATCATCATCATCTTCTTCTTCTTCTTCTTCTTCATCATTATCATCATCTTCTTCATCATCATCATCATTATCCAAACTATTATCTTCATTGATATCATTATTATTATCATTATAATTATTGTCATTGTTGTTATTATTATGATACTATTAATAATGATAATAATAATAGTAATGATAATTATTATTATTAAAATTATAATCATTATCATCATTAGAATTATCACTGTTTTCATTACTCTTTTTTATCATTGTTATTGTTATTATGAATATTATTGTTATCATCATTATTATTTTTTATTATTATTGTTATTTTTCATATCAATGTTATTATTACTAATATTATCATTGTTATTATTATTATTATTATTATTATTATTATTATTATTATTATTATTGTTATTATAATTATCATTATCATTATTATTATTGATAATACTATCATTATCATATTATTATTATCATAATTACTGTTAATATTAACATTATTATTGTTATTATTATCATTAGTATGATTATAATTATTACTATTACTGTTATTGCTATCATTATTGTTGTTGTTATAATTGTTATTATTATTATTATTATTATTATTATCATTACTATTATTATTATCTTTATTATTATTATTACCATTATTATTATTATTATAATTATTGTTGTTGTTGTTGTTGTTGTTGTTGTTATTATTATTAATTCAAATTCAAATTCAAACACTTTATTCCACTAATTACAATGGGTATTACATTTATAGATATGTTGTTTACATTATGTAATAGGATGTTATATACATAGATATTGTACAGTGCTTGTTTAACAAGATTAGATAGAACATTAATATCCCAGATAACTGAAATTTCGTACTTGGCTAGATGTTCACACGCCTGATGTCATTGATATTTCAGTAGATGTTCTTTCACTTTTGTTTTAAATGTTTTTTGGTTGGAGATATGTCTAATATTTTCTGGTAGTTGGTTCCAGATCACCAGTCCTCGGATTTGCATATTTCTTGCCCCGGTTTCTGTATTCGATCTTTTAATATATAAGGAGTTATTTTGCCTTGTAAGGACACCTGTTATGTTACCTGTTGTTTGTATAGGTAATAGCCAATTTGGGTAATTTCCTTGTATTATTTTATGGATCAGAATACACGTGTCATATTTGTGTTTCTGTTGTACTTTTAGCCATTTTAGTTTGTTTATATGTGGTGTGATGTGGTCATATTTATTTAAATTTCTCAGTGCTACTCTTGCCGCGAAGTTCTGTAGTTTCTGTGTCCTTTGTATTTGTGTTTTGTTTGTGGAGCCCCAGATGTTAAGACAGTAGTTAAGGATACTAAGTGCTAGTGTTTGTATAACAGCAATTCTTGTTTCTGTGGGTATTTTATTTTTTATATGATTCAAGTATATCAGTGTGCCCATTACTTTTCTGTAGATGTGATCAATGTGTGTCTCGAATGTCATGTATCTGTCTACGTGTACCCCTAGGTTGTTTACTGTTGTGTTGGGTTTGATGAAGCAACCTTGGAAATCAATAACTGTATCTGTGGGTATTTTTGCTATGTTCTGACGGCTGCCAATGAAAATACATTGTGTTTTTTGTGGATTTAGTTTCAGGCCATTCATATCGAAGTAATTTTTTGCTTCTGTTAGGGTCTGTTTAGTCTTTTCTATCAACTCATTTAGATTGTCTACAGAGGCAGCGTGAAGAAATTGAGAGTCGTCGGCGTACTGAACAAGAAGACAGTTTTTTGCAATGGATGACAAATCATTTATGAATATAGTAAATAAGATCGGGCCAAGGATTGAGCCTTGTGGAACACCGAACGAAACTGATTGCATTGATGATACTTTTTCATGGATTTTGACTGATTGAGTTCTCGCGGACAGGTAACTTTTGAACCAGAAATTATCAATTTCGTGATTTGTTAGTTTGTTTACAAGTAATTCATGGCTAACACTGTCAAAGGCCTTCGATAAATCACATAGAGTGAGCAAATTGATCTGGTTATTGTCTATATTATTATATATTTCATTTGTGACTTTTAGTAATGCCGTTTCGGTTGATAATTTATTCCTAAAACCGTGTTGCGTGTTAGATATAAGGTTATTCGCTTCTAAAAATGTTGTTAATTGGTTTGCAACTATTTTTTCGAGAACTTTAGATATTACTGGTAGTATAGTGATGGGTCGATAATTATTGATTTCGTCTCTGTCACCGGATTTGAAAATCGGAGTTATGATGCCATGTTTCCAAAGTGATGGATAAACACCGGTGACTATAGATGTATTAATAATTACTGTCAGATAGTATGCAATTGCTGGTAAACTATCGTTTATGAAACGATGTGCAATTCCATCTGCTCCCACTGAATTTGTCTTTTTTAAGTGTTTTATTGTTAGGATAATTGTTTCTACTTCTACTGGTTGCGGTCTGAAGAAGTTTGTTGTAGTGTTCGTTTCGTTTATGTTGTGTTGATATGTGGGGGCGGTTGTCTGTTCAAAAGTGCGTCTACCTACTTCTGCAAAGAAGTTATTAAAGTATTCTGTATTATTTATGGAATTTGGGGAGGTGTCTGTATTTTGTTTCTTCTTAGGCACTAATGTATTTACTAGTTTCCACGTTTCAGCAGAATCGCTTCTGCATTCATTGAACTTATTTTTAAAATAATTAGTTTTCGCCCAGCGGAGGAGTGTTTTCACATTTTTCTTCTTTTGTTTGTATTCAGCCTGAAGGGTGGAGTCAAATCTGTTTATCTTGAGAGCTTTGTGAGTATTATTTCTATCATTTATGGCCCTCTTAATGTTGTCATTTATCCAGGGGGCGGGAGGACGCCTAACTGTTTTTGTTTTAAAAGGAGCGCAGGCATCGATGCCGTTCTTTATCACGTTTGTAAGAATATTAACTTGTCTGTCAACGTCGTCAGTTGTTAAGATCTCTGACAGTGACGAGTCATTGGCTATAATATGTTGACAGAATAATTGAGGATCGTACTGCGTTAGGTCGCGAGAGGTTTTACTGACTGGTTTTCGCTTTGTCTTTACTATATTCAAGGTCAAGGTTATAAGCTCGTGATCAGCAATGTGGCATGGAACAGCGTCTGCGTGTAGTGTAATATCGGGTCTGTTTGTTATTATAACATCTAATATGGATGAGGTGTTTTCTGTAATCCTTGTAGGCTTCTTTATAAGTTGTTTTAATTTGTTTTTGTTAATTATCCCATTTAATTTTGCATTTGGTTTACTTAGATCGTCATTTAAATCACCTAAGATGAAAAGTGGTTTTCTCTTTGTTGACATTTCTCTGAGAATATTTTCTAGGTAGTCAAATGATTCTGTGGTGGCATGAGGGTGTCTGTAGATTGTGCCGACGAGGAAGGAAGGATACATACTGCTTTGTACGGTTACCCAGATGTCCTCTACTGCTGTATGATTTACAGTTGCAGAGGATATCTTATTTGATTTAAGGGTATCGCTTACATATATGCAGACTCCACCTCCACGTCCTGCATCACATCTGTAGACGTGAAAGTTTGGGATGCTGATGAAACTGCTCGATATTTCTTGGTGAAGCCAGGTTTCACTGATACACAAAATATCAATGTTTCTCTCCTTAATTATCAATTTGATTTCTTCGAAATGACCGAGGAGGGACTGTGCATTGATGTGTTCTATAGTGATGGTGTTAAGTGGTTTGACCGCCGGATTTGCGACGTCAAACATTCTGCTCGCCTTTGTACTTGTTTCTATTTAGGAATACTTTTACGTTGTTGGGAAAGATGTCGGACTCTAAGAAAATATCTGGTTTTATATCTTTGCCCCTTATAGTGACTGTGAAGCTAGAGTAGTAATCATGTGTCATTTTTGTTTTAAAGGCTTTGACATTGGCAATTTGATTGAAATTATTTTCTAAGAAGTCTTCAATATCGTCTTCATCTGTATCTGGGTGGCAACTCGTGATGTAAAGGTACACTACCTGAGGACGGTCGGCACCTTGCAAGGGTTTTGGCGAGTGGCGTTCCTCCCTTGTTTTTCTTTTTTGTTTTCTGGAGTTGACTTGAACGAAACCTTCCTCATCTTGGTGGGGCTGCGGCTGCTCGTTTGTTTGTTTGTTTATTTCCGCTCGTTCCGCGTAGTTGTTGATGATGAGCTGTGGTGTTTGTGGAGCAGGAGGGGTAGTAGGGGGGGCAGGTACTCCAGGCACGTGGTGGTGTGTCGTGTCTTCCCACTGGCGATTTGGTGGGAGATTTTTTTGCTTGTTTTTCCTTTTACTATTTCTAACGTAGCTTCTCCTAGGTGTGACTTGTGTAGAGGCTTCGTTCCTCATACCGGTTGGGGACGAGTCAGCGTTGTTTTTGGGCAGACGCTTACGTGGCTCCGGACGAGGGGTGGCTGGCGCGTCAGCAAGATCGTGAGTCTGCTGGGTCGGAGTGGGTAGAGAGGAAGTGGGTAGTGGGGACGGAGTGGTGGGGGAGGGTGGTGGTGGTGGGGGGGGAGCTAGGAGAGGCGATGGTCGTGGGTGCTGCCGTGGTGGGCGTAGGAGTGTGTTTAATTTGTGGTGTAGAGGTAGATGTCATTCTGC
>NC_061827.1:13496540-13509040 GCF_019202785.1 Penaeus chinensis | reverse complement strand
CGTTCATAACTTTGACCTTCCATTTATCCTCAACATTCTTCTTAGACACCACATATCCAATGCTGTCATCCTTCTCTGTGCTTCTTTATTCATTGTCCAACACTTTGACCCATACGCTGCAACTGGTAATAGTATAGATTCAGAATTTTGATCTTAGTCTGGAGGGTGATGCTGCGGTCTATCAATTCTTTATGCTGGTAGAGCTCGTTCTTTGCCATTCCTATTCTTGATCTAATTTCCTCTTCGCACTTGCCATTTTCTGTGATTATACTTCCCAGATACTTGTACTTCTGGACTTGTTCTAACTCCGTGCCGTCGATGTTGACCTTTACTTGTGGGGATTCCTTCTTCGATATAGCCATCACCTACGTTTTCTTAGCGTTCAGTTCCATTCCGTACTTCTTGCACGTATAATTCAAACTTCCCATTAACTGTTGTAAACCTTCTGCTGTCTCCGCGATCAAAAAAAGTGTCGTCCGCATATCTGGCATAATTAATATTTTTACCATTGATGACAATCCCTTTTCTTTGATGTAATGCCTCCTTTATCAAGTATTCACTATAGCTATTGAAGAGAAGGGGTGATAGCATGCATCCTTGACGCACTCCCCTCTTAATGTGGATCATACTACTAAATTCGTCATTGACGCGTACTTGTCCTGTTTGATCCCAGCATAGGCTTTCAATCAACCTTTTCTGGAATTCCAACATTTTTAAGTATAGACATCAGTTTTCCATGCTTTACTCTGTCAAAGGCTTTTGTATATTCAATAAAACCCACAAACAGTGTCTTCTTTTTCTGTGTCATTCTATCTGTTATTGTACTAAGTAGAAAAAATCCTTCTCTAGTTCCTTTGCCTTTTCGAAAACCTAATTGTGTATTACTAAGATTTTGAAATGTGAGGAATGAGGCTAATTGTCCGGAAATTGTTGCAGTCAGATGCCTTTTGTGCTTTTGGTAATGTAATGAATATACTTTCTTTAAAGTCATCTGGAATAATTTCAGATTGGTAAATCTGGTTAATGAGTTTTGTGACTGTAGATATGTTTTCGTCATCTAGACTTTGTAGTATTTATGTTGGTATGTAATCTACACCAGTTGCCTTGTTTTTGGAAGATTTTTAATTATTTAATTTACTTCTCCTTCTAAAACATAATTCGGATTGACAATGCCTACATTATCTCTACATCTTCCACATATTCTGCCCATTTTTCTTTTGTTTCTTCAGCGACATTTATAAGTTTTCCTTCTTTGTTTTTTATGATTAAGTTAACCTTGTTCAATTGCTTGTTTCCGGTAGAATTTGTTGCTATGGTGTGTGTGTGTGTGTGTAATACTGGCACATAGACATGCATAGTTGTAGGTCTATGCGAACCGCGAAAATTAAGATAATTTCTTCTTAAAAACGAGTCACATAATAGATACTGTCTCACAATATATGAAAAAAGATCAATAATTCTGACTCTTTCCAACTTGATATAAGCCAAATTTCTCAAAAAGACTATGATTTCTCTTAAATTTACCGTACATTGGACGCACATTTCGAAGCAAAGGAAGAGAACCAATGATACAAACCCCGGCTTTAACATTGCGACCGCGACCCTTGAACCGAAGGAATGGCGGGCGGCGACAGCGAACCCAGCGCGTCTTCGAACAGCAATGGCACCGTTGAGGCGGCCACCGAGGAGCTGCCAGGCGAGGAGGAGGAGAAGGGGTCAGGAGTGAGGTTTCCTCTGGCCAGGATCAAGAGAATTATGAAGGCCGACCCGGAATTGGGGTTGGCCAGTCAGGATGCCGTGTTCCTGGTCGCCAAAGCTACGGTGGGATTTTCGTTATGTTCTTGTTTTACTTAGGATCTGGCTAGAATATTTGAGCACGTGTTTTCGTTGCAGTAATTTCTCTTGGTGGAGTGATATCGCACTTAAATTGCACGTGCCGAGTCATCAACATCAGAAGGTAATGCTTCACACGAGCTGCGTCAGGCGGTGCCGCGTCCTCCGCATTTCGCGATGAATGTCCATTGAGTATGTACGTCGACTGGGTCTGTACAGAGAGTATAGACTACCATATAGTCTAAAACCCCATAAAAGAAGAAAGAAGACTGGGTCTGTAGCATGCGGTCATTTTTTTTAGTTTCACAACCATTCAAATTTGCCATTATTCTTCTTCCATTCAATTATCCACACTCGTATGCATGAATCTCTTGTTCTTTTCCATTGCATATTATGTAAAAGTAAGGATTGGTATTATTGATGAAGTGACCTCATCCCTCTTGTTACTCCAGCCACTCCTGTTATCCACAAACATTGCAGTGTGAATCAAAAATCTTCCTTACATGGGGCTTTACCCCCAGACTTAAACCCAATCGCCGTATTTCCCTATCGCAGGCTCTACCCCAGGACCTCCTCTAGATTGCTGTGGACTTGTTCTTCGTGAGGCATTTGTCCCCACCTATTTTCTTCATTTCTGATGTTATTGAGAAAGAAATAACATAGATGAAAAGTATCTTATTTTCTGTTGTTCTATCCAGACAAATTCTACCTTGTCCCATATGGCAGTGGCAAACTGTACCTGATTTACATTGAAATCTGTCCTAGCAAGATATGTGGAGTGAAAGTTGACCATTTATACAGTTTGAAGCATGGTTTTAACGAAATTCTTGATACGTAGATCCTGGGATCTTGATAAACATTAGATAAGCATAAAATTATGTTCTATACCAAAATGTATAGAATATGTCTGCATATCCATCATTCATGACAGAATTTTCCAGCACCATACCGAGCTATATTCTGGGAAGAATTAGAAAGCATGAGAAATATAAATTTATTGTTTTCTATGCTCTTGGCTGTGGCATAATCAATTGTTTAAATCAAATAGGTAACTTCCAGCAGTCTCCACCACACATGGGACATCATTTGCTATTTATCATCTCTCTTGAGACTTGAGTTTCTGACTCCATGTTACAATATTTGTTCAACATCTAAGTTGCTGTGACTGGATGTGCCCTTCAGCTACTACCCCGGTAAACATTATCTTCTCTCAGCACATACAGCAAGAGTGGCCTTAGGCTATCAGCGGTGCTTTCTGCTATCTTTTTCCATTATATGTGATCTTACCATTTGTGTCTGCAGATTATTTCTTGTAACAACAACTGCTACTTTTTGTCCGCTACAGGAATATAATTTTCACTTTGTCCTAGTTTAATGTATCCGTATCACAATGATTAACCAAATTTACAAAATATCTTTGGACTCTTATCAATATCTACTAACTAAATATTGATTTATAGTGGCAGAATTTATAAAATAGCACAATATGAACAGCCCAAAGTGCCCATAACTGGCAATGTAATTGATAATTGAGGAACAGGAAGGAATGTTTATCTTAGAGCCTCTGCCTCAGTCGCATCATTCAGACTTGTTTGGCATCTAACTTGCCAGTCTGATGTGGAGGTTTTGCATTTCGGGTAGGTATTAATCTAATCCACCATTCCCTCTCCAACCGTCACCTCAAGATGCACTCTGTTTATGCAGTTTTATCATAAATCAATCCCTAAAATAGTGTTTCCCAATCCTAGGCATTGTTTTTTGAGCTTGGCAATCTTCATGTTAGAAACACATTTTCAGTGTTTCCTCATCAGAATTTATACAACCAGATTGATTTATTTATTGAAAAATTTCTACCACGTCAACGTCCAAGGTCTTTAGTGGCGTATTCAAAATATAGCAATAGGGTGGGGCTTGGGAATGAAGCCCCTGGGTAAGAAGTATTTTGGTTCACAAGATGATGTTTGTGGATTTTCAGAATGGTCAATAGTCAAAACAAACAAATGTGCCAGATATCAAAGGTATGCTGAAGTATTGTGGCAAAAAGGGTAAAATTGAGCTAACAATTAGGACAAGTCGACAGAACAAGGGATGAAGAAGAGAGGAAAAGGAAAGGAAAAGAAAAGACCATGCAAAATTAGTTGAGGCGAGGGCTGAGGCCCAAGGCAGGTGTGATTCCTTACATTGGGCCTCAGTCACGTTCTAGGCTCCCCCACGACAACAAGAAGCAAGGAATTGGGGGGTATACAATGAGAGATCTGTTTGAGAAATACTACTGATGGGCAACTCGGGCTCTAGCGAGACACTTCAGAATATATTTATGTATCATTAATCTTAATTATTTTATTTTATTTTATTTGTTAAATTTATATATATATATATATAATTTTTTATTTATTTATTTTTTGTTTTCTTTTTATATTCAGCAGTCTTATTCAATTGCTACCATGCACTGCATTTGATCATATCATCAAAATAAAATTAAATGCAGTCAGAATGCCCTTTGCCAAATACAGTAAATGAACTAACAAGTCTAAGCATCTAGCCTCTATTAAAAAGTGATTATTCATTTGTTTACATGAACAGTTACGGTATGAGGATTTGAGGGTGCCAGTGACTCTTGGTTCTGGTATGGAGAAAGGGAAACTTAAAAGTGAAAAATAGCATGAAAATCACAAGGGGAATGATTTTTATCATGAAGTCAAAGGTTACAATTATAAGAAACTTGTTCTTTGCTTCTCTTAATTTCCCATTATAATTGATGTGAATGATGCAAAGTTAAACTGAGTTTTTAGTATTCAACAAGAAAAAAATGCATGAAGATGCTCATAGAGCCTGTAAAGTTTTTTGTCATTAAATAATTTGCTTTTGGTAAAATCGCTTCATTCTTCATTATCTGTTAGTGTACTTGCCAGATATCTCACACACACTATAAGATCACAAGTTTTTAACAAGGGTAAAGTGTATTGGTATAAGTCTAATAGTGTAGTGTAGTTTTTTCTTCTTCCTATCTTATAATTATTATAATTGTGATTTATTGTTATAACTGCCATTAGTATATATTATGTTACTCTGTTTAATTCCGTTACAATTCTCATGCTTATATGATAGTTTATTTGTTACCCTCTCTCTCACTCCAGGAACTGTTTGTGGAATCCTTGGCTCTGGAGGCTTACCACTACACAAGCCAGGCAAAGAAAAAGACCGTATCGAGACGAGATGTCGACCACTGCATTGATGCCATAGAAGCAATGGCCTTTTTGGATGGCGCAATGGACTAATGTTGGACAACCAGGAAGGGGAATCTTTCTGTCTTCTGCCCTGTCAGTCTCATCATAAATGCTATTCCTTACTTAAGCATTCAGACTTGATAAAACTCAGAATGTAGGAATGGAAGGAATGAGAATGAAGCTATTCACTCTCATTCCTTCCATTCCTTCCTTATCTTCACAGTGAAGATGTTCTATCTCATTCATACCTTTTTTTTTTTCTTTTTTATTACATTTGTCACAATGGACACAGTCAAAACTCCAAAGTTATTCTTATATTAGCTTTCAGATTCGTTTAAACTTTGAACAGTTCTCAAGAACTATTTGGATAGCTACACAACAAATGTGAAGAGTAGACAAAAAAAAGTCTGGTTTCAAAAGTGCTTTGTAAAGCTATTCAGGAGAATACAGTTAATGATTAATCCCAGTGCCTCATGTTAATCTGTGATTTTTTTGTAATTTTATTTTTGAAATAAAATGTGTATATATATATATGCTAACAAAAAGTCTTTCATTTTTTCTTATACCTTGATAACTATATACATTCACAAGCTCAGACTGGAAAATTAGACCAGACAATATATGTCTAAATATTTTAACACATTCAAAGTAGTATAATTTGATTTTGGTCTAGAAACCTTGAATTGAAAGAATAGTCTAATATGGCACTGATAAATACATGCAAAAATTAATAATGTATGATAAAAAAATGTTCTCTAATTTGTCATTTTACATATACAAATGCACAAGTTTCCTGTTTTGTTTCTTATTTTCTGAAATGTGTATGTCAAATTGGAAAGGTTTTTTCAGACGTAAATATTGTCTTGGAAAAACCTTAGAGACAGAAATATAATATTCCTTTATTGCTGCTTTGTCACATGATAAAAAAATCTTGTACAGTTCCAGTTCACAAAACTTTATTTGTTAAGTATAAATATAAAAAAATATCATAATTCTCCTACAGAAGTATCTAAATCATAAACTTGTAATCCAACACCATACACAATAAGTCTCTGAAGTAAATCAGTTTCAGAATTAGTGTTAGAACTGTTCTTATTAATGGGAATCACAGTCAAACCCTTTACATCGGGTACACCAGTATATGCTGAACATGTTGCTCTTAGATATGTTTGTGGTGCACTTCCTGGGCTGTCTGTGCCTGTCTCACTCTGTTGTCTAGTTGAGTCTGTGTGACAGAGCTCCCACACAACAACTCTCTGGTCGACTGATGTGCTGACTAGCAGGTTCTGTGATATCCATTCCAGGCCTTTGAAAAAAAAAAAAAAAAAGTCATGGTTGTTTAATAAATATATAGATTATGTATTTGTACAAGAATATATTTTAACCATCAAGGCTTGGGGAATAAATGAAATACCTACCAGTAATTTGTGAAGCATGTCCAATAGCAATGCAGAGAAACTGGACATCAATTTTTGTAAAGCCATCCTCTGAGGTGTATATTATCACATCCCAAACAGAAAGCTTATTATCATCCCCTCCAGTTGCCAGAGTTAAGCTACTCCTATAACTTTTTTCATCTGTGGGTTTGCTATGGTAGTTGATTGACAAACTGTTGACACCAGATTGATGACTTTGGATGAAGGCTAGCTGATGCAGCTCCAGTGAAGGGGGTGGATTGTTGACTGCAACATCAGGTGTGCATAGCCAATTTACAATGGACTGAAAACAAAAAAAAAGTAAGCTGGATAATCAGAGCTTGTTCATATTATACTTGATGTTAATATGAAAATGATTCACTAAATCATGTTTTTAAAGGACTTTTACAGACATTTCCAGTATCTAATTTAGGTAATACAGTATCCCTTATTCCACAAGCATAACTACCTTCATATCCCAGAAGACAACCCTTCCATCAGTGCCAGCAGAGGCAAGGATGTGTCGTGTCTGGATTGGCACTCTGACCACCTTCAGAACACAGTGGTCACATGCGTGGGAACACACCAGTGTCACTTTCTCAGTACATTGACTGAACACGAAGACCCTGTTAAATGAAAAGGTTAAGTGTATGAATGGGATTGAATGTGTTACTGTATAAATGAAGCTGAATTCTTGGTGTTTATCAGATAAGGTTTACATTTAAATAAAATCACATGAAAATTAACAAACACAAACAATAAGTTGCCTCTTTTCCTTACTATGTTTAGGTCATATTGACACAAATCCTAGACTTTATACATAATCCACATATCCTAAGATTCACTCAAAGAATGCAATTTTCCTACATAAAGGCCATTATATATCAATTTAGCTTTGTTTTCTGCATCTTAAAAAAATGTATCTGCATTTTCACCACATTTCTGTGACTAATAAAAAACATGAAAAAGGAGAGAGAAAAGTATATACTGGGTACTGGCCTGTTTTCAAATACAAACATCCTACCTCAAAATACCATCAGATGAGGCTAAGACAATCACTGCTAGCTGATCAGTGACCCAGAAAGCTGTGGCATCCATGTAACGTGTTTCAGGGTCAAAGGTCAGTTCTTGGCTCTTCCAAGTCTTGTTATTTCCTGTGCGAATCATGTGGGATGTAACCTCTCTGCAGCCAAGATTCAGCATCTCTTCTCTGCTCGAGTTACACGTTATAGAAGTGTCTTCCTTTTGTGCCTGTTCTTGCCGATGTGAGTTTTCTTCCCCACTCCCTGCTACTGGGACTTTTCCCTGAAGCCCACTACCTGCATTTTGTAAGTTCCTCTTTGAAATGTGGTTAAGGGTGACTTCCCACAGCTTCATCTGTGCCCTTCCACCCCCAGACACGAGCCAAACACTTTTATCCGAACCTGCTGGATTGATTGCTCCTTGACATTCTATGCGACACAGAGCCCTGATGTTGGAAATGTGACTGCGCACGACACAAAGTGATCTGTGGCTCTCGAGACCTTGGACAGAATGGATACGTAAAGTTGTGTCTTCGCCTCCCATTGCAAAGAAAGTCTTACCTTCCACATGAAAAAGAGTTTGTAGGCACATTGTTTCACGAGTGTTTACTGGGCTCTGGAAGATGAGAGATAAAGAATTACATCTTGTAAATGAAAAACACTAATTAAGTTTTCAATTTTTGCTAGTTTACAGAAAATTCTTTATTCTGTCAGCTACTTATTTACACGTTCTAAATACATGTAAGATGTTACAAATGTCTTTTCCAGTAAAAAATAGTAAGTCTAGATGGCTTCCAACTTCGGGCAATTTTTCCTTAAAAAATATGCTTGACAATATTACACTAAATGCTTTCCATTACTGTATGAAAGTTCTATATCAGTTATCAATTTTAATAATATATTTTGTCATCAGTAATTTTTTAAAACTGAACCCCTATGATCCAGATGACGTGACCATCATGTCAATGAAAAAATTTGAGGGGCAGTTGATGTGAACATCCCGTCATGGAAAAAACTGGCTGAGGGCTGGGGTGATGGGAACATGCCTCACAATTGTTAGTACTGGGCTGATCATGAGTGGGTATTTAGGAAGAGGCTCTTGCATTTTTCCATTGATAAATGAGTGTGGAATGGACCATCCATCAGCCACAACTGGAAGAGCACCAGCTCCAGGTTGGACACTCTTTCCATGCTCTGGATCCTATTCCTGTCTCCCCATAACTGGCAGCACAGGCCGTCTTACAGGAAATTGAATATTGTGAAAAATGTTTAATGACAAATAACAAAATGTTACTTATTATTACTGCACTGAGTTATGGACTACCTAGAGTGCTGGTGTGTAAAGAAAACAATCAATTACCATTTGGATACCGCATTTCAAATGACAAATATAGACCTTGGAAAATGGCAAAAAAACTAAAAATGTTCATGCAGAAAAAGAGAGAATAAGGGAAGGGAAGACAAGTCTTTACACTGCACATGAGCATTTATGTGTTCCCGGCCTACTAGCCATAAACCTGTCAGAGTGGCTGCACAAGTAAGCCTTTTTGGGCCATGTAAAAGGCAGCAAAGCACCCAGATCAAAGGAGTTAAGTTTTGTTGTAAAATACTAACATATACTCTTAAAATATATACATGCACACAGATGATAAAAAGGAAGAAATGATCTGAACCTAATTTTCAGCACAACTTAGATGCCAAAATTTGACACAGAAGCAAAAACAGGGGACAATAAACCTATCTTTAAAAAAGATGCAACCAACCTTTATCAATGGCATAAGCTTGTCAGCCAACGTTGTGCGAAAGATGCAAGGTATCCCATCTTTAAGGAAGAAGAAGACCAGTTGGTCATCCGATCTTGATGCATGGAGAGCCCAGGAGCGGTGGCCACCTCCGCACTCGACTTCCACCACTGCTCGATCTTCAGCAAGGTTCCATAATTTGAGGTTTACCTGGTTATAGATATGGGAAGGATGAACAGGGATGATACTCCTATTTGGGAAATTGGTGTGGTGGAGCTTAATTGCTTTTTTTTTTATACTGATATTGTTCTTACTTTCTCTGAATGTCTGACTTTCAAAAGGTTAAAAAATTGAGTTCTACACAATTCAACTCTTAACACTCCATCTCATCATTATATAGATATATTAGAGTCCATCCATTGTTGTCCCACAAAGCTGCACTCACATCATGGAAACAGAGGGCCAGAGGTCTCCCTTGAAGAAATATGACCTGCGCTACCCAAGTCACATTGCTGACCCTCGTGACTGTGAGCACCTGTATGCTCTCATCGAAGAGCTTCAATTGACGAACGCATCCATCTCGTCCTGAGCTGTAGATGAACCCCTCGTGGATGACAAGGCTCGTTACTCCATTCTTACCATGGATCCCGCGGATGCTCTGCCTTGGCTCTAAGTCCTAGAGATGAGTAGTTTTAATGCAAAAAATTATTTAAAGTGACAGTAAGTCATGCGGCACAGCAAATTTAACAAAAATTATTCTGGCACTATTAAAAGTTAAGTAGCATTGAAATATTGAACAAGTATGTTTCTTCTCACTTTCATTTTCTTTTCTCTCACACTTTTTTCCTGTATTTAATACAAATCCATTTATTCAATAATATCATATGTATTTTTTTGTACCTCCTGGTGATACAGGTGTAGACTGCCAGCTCTGTCCCCACAGATGAGATAATAACCCCCTGGCACTGTTGATGGTACAATGCAGGCAGCTGATACCCAGCGTTGCTTACAAGGAGGCAGGGTGTGATTCCTTTCCTTCACCAATGAACCTTTAAAACAGGAGTTCTTACTAAGGATATCTATACCAGGGGTATTTTAACTCCTTGGGGGCATGCAGACTTAAGACTGGGGGTATTGGAATCCCTAGCACTTTTTCCAAATGGGATGAAAGTCCCACAAAAACTCCCAAAAACAGTCTGATGAAAGATCACATCTTATGAGAGAGGGAGAGGGAGGGAGAGGGAGAGGGAGAGGGATGAAACCTTAATGAAAGTATAGTGAAAACTTCAACTCTTGCTAATCTTCGGTTATTTAATATATTCCTCTGTTGTCCTTTGCTCTGCTCTGCTCCCTTAAGACATTACCAATGCTGCTGGAATAAGATATCAACTTACTTCAGTCTAATAGTTCCTTCATTACACATACATGTTGACACAGCATGATTTAAGGACAGGATATGAACCTGTAAGAGCCAATTACAAAAATATTATAAACCTTAAAAAAAAAAAAAAAACTATAGAAACTTATTGTACCATACCTTGGACTTCCAGGAGGCTCCAGGTCACAATGTCACCATCAGGCCCACAAGCAAGGATGCGATCAGAACCCAGCCACTGGAGGCTAAATACTTTCCCTTGGCAGAGGGTGACTTCTAAGTGTTTTTCCCAGTCGCCATTACCTGCTGGTTATGTAATAATGACTTAACTTAGTGAATCTCCTTTCTCATAAATCAATATGACATATGGATGTTTTTTTGTTTTTTTTAATAAGATAATTTCTCCCCAATCAAAAAGCTTATATTAATTTTAGTCATTAAATGCAATATGATTTATAATTAGATTGTGGAAATAAGGGGGTTTCTCATCTGATATTTTATATCATCATAGCTTTCTAACATTTTACAAATGTGTTATTAAATAAAGTACAGATATGAGAAAAAAATAATAAAATTCCTACTTACTTATTCTGAAGATGAGGACAACACCACACAGCATGCCCACTGCTATTTTTTTCTGGTCCGAACAGGTGTCCATTATGACATATTTTTGCATTCTTGGATCATCCCAAACCAGTGTCCAAGTAGCGTTTTCAGAATGCCACTGGAATAAGCGCCCACTATCCATTGCTAAAAGAAACTGGTTAACTCCAACCAGTGCAACACATCGTGGAAAGTCAGTTGCCTTTGGAAGTTGATTTGGATTATTTTTAGTACATGACTCAGTTGTTTCAGTCCCTTCAAAATTTATAACTTCAAAAAATTCACCATTCTTTAACATTTCTGCTTTGTGCCCTTCACTATTTTCTGATGCTGGCAGCTGAGGGGAAGCATCTATCACTTTACTATGTTCCTTTTCAATTAATGGGGTTTCTTTGTCTGTAAGACACCATGGACCATTCAAGAGAGGTTCTGATTTTGGGGAATCTGTTATATTTAAGCTCCATGTTTTGACACTGCCATCTCCTCCTCCAGTAACCAACTGACCTTCATCTTCTGCTGCAGCGACAGTCCAGACACACGAGCCATCATGAGCCTTCCACCAAGTAATAAGCTTCCCTTGCTGGTCCCATACACACACTTTTGAGTCCTCTCCCACACTCACCACACAGGAGGACAAGATGAGAGACTGCCACACTCTTGCCCCATGACCATAGCAAATGTGCTTCTCTGTGATCTCTGCATCTAACCAGTACTTTTGTACTTGCTCTCTGTTATAGAGCTGAAGGGAAGGGGGGGAGTCTGCATCACTTAAGGGGTACTTTGGTATTATGTTCCACATTCTTAGAGTTCTGTCATCTGAAGTTGTGGTGAGGAGGCCCTGAGCAACAGAAAAGTTGATCGAGAACAAGACACCCTGTTGAATTCAATAAAGACATATATTAATATATTGTTTTATCACAATTTGAAATGAAAAAAAAGGATACATACAGAAAATAAATACTTCATAAAACTGACTCACCTTAAGGAAGCATACCAAAGCAATTCCACAGCTTTTTACTTAATCAAAATAAATAAATTAAAATCACCATCAAATGAAAATGGTATAGGCTACCATAAAAACAAAACAAATAAACAACAGAGAACAGCACAAAATACTAACCTCATGACCTGACAGACAGTGAATTGGTGCAACTCTTCCACTTGGATCTGTGCTGCACCATGGACCCCATATCAGGACTTGGCTGAACACTGTACCTGCCAAGAGTACAGCACTCTCCCAGTTTCCAGCCATTAGCACTATATGGCCACAGTAGAGAATGCAG
>NC_061827.1:13481540-13484040 GCF_019202785.1 Penaeus chinensis | reverse complement strand
ATAATCGCGTGTGTATTTCATAGGATGATTATATTTTCTTTGATGATATATACACCTAGACGTGTGTGTGTGTATATATATGTGTGTATATATATATATATATATATATGTATATATATTATATATATACATACATACACACACACACACACACACACACACATATATAAATATATATGTATATATATATGTATATATATGTGTGTGTGTGTGTGTGTGTATCTATCTACATGCTCGCATATCCACTGGTTTACCTGTTCAACTGTTCTTGCTACATTAGACATACTAATGTCGTGTTACCTTTCCCCTTTCGAAAGAGCCATGCATTGCTGTAACTCTTCCTTCTTCATCACCGATTGCCACATGCTAAATACGTGACTTATAACTATCCTTAGAAGACTGTAGGAGATGGCAGTCAGACTGCCTGCGAGGAGCCAAGGAGCGAATCTCACTACAAGGAGGAGCAGCCTCATTCCATCGTTATTCTTCAATAAAGGAGTCACGACACCTTGTTTGTGTGCCTGCCATTCGCCATACTATTGTAGGGTCCACCTCCCGGGCCCCTGCAACTGGTGGCTTAGCGGTGGAACTGAACTCGAACAACGCTTCCGAAATGTCTTGGTCCTCACTCATGCCTCCCCCTGCCAAGCGCCCAATACTTCGCCATTCTGTGAGCCACTCCTGCTGGAATGTCCCCATGCGGATTCATTCGGGCAGCCACGTATACGCAGGAAACAACATTCCGGTAGCCAGTAGCGCCATGACCTTGCTCTCAGTGCAGCCCGCTCTCTGCCTCGCCAGTCACGCATCTCTCCAGCCTCTCCTCACCTCACACCGGAGATTAATACTAAACTTTTCTTTAAATATTTCTCATGTATAAGACTCTTAATCTCGACTCATGTAATTGTACACTGAAGTTATTTTATTGTATTTTGCGTTCAGAGTTGACGAGTTCATGAGATTTGAAGATTTGCCTCCAGCGCCACCGCAAGCATAAAACTAGTAAATCTCTATGTTTTCTTTGTTGCTCAACGTTTTTTTTATAACTGTGCTACTGTTTCTTATGTACTTTCATGCTGCTCTTAAACCAACTTGGAAATAATTATGAAGGTGACCATCATTTTAAGACCAGGGGACGGGCAAACCAGCTTTATATCCTATTACTGGAATATGTATGCTAATGTTATTTTATGTATCTGTTGTCATATTCTACATAACTTATATAGTCTTATATGTTGTCTCATGGATGTATTAATAGTTATTCTGAGACTACTGTTCTGACCCCCGAGGAGCTACACTTCACTCTTTGGGAGAGTTGCCTCACTCCATCATTGCTCTTCAATAAAGGAGTCGATGCACCCTGGTTGTCTGCCTTACACCCTAAGCTTACCGTTCACCATACCCATCTACCGTGCCCCTACACACACACACACACACACACACACACACACACACACACACACACACACACACACACACACACACACACACACACACACACACGCCTGCTCGTACTGAATAACAAAATAAAATTGTTTCTTAAAGAAGCTAAAGAAATGAGAATTAAAAAAAAAAAAGGAAAACATAATATAGTAGAACAGAATGCATAGATAACAAAGAAAATCAATCACTTATAAAACAATAAAGTATATATGCGTACAACATCAAACAAAAGTTTCTGTAAGAGGAAATGTACCAGTTGCTTCCTCCTGCTTGCTGGTGGTATTTATAGCATGTTTAAAAAAGAATAGATATGTATCGTATTTCCTGGTTTATGTGGCGATATCGTCTGTTGACTTACTTCGTCTTGCTGTAGTTAAGTAGGCACTATCTTCGCAAGCAATATTGATTCTCGTAGAATCTTGTTGTTTCGCATTGCACACACACGAACACACACGCTCACACACACACACACACACACACACACACACACACACACACACACACACACGCACACACACGCACGCACGCACGCACGCATGCACGCACAAGCACAGGTGCCTTTAAAAATATTCTTTTTTTTATCGTCACTTTTTCCTTGTCTCTATTTTAGTATTATACATTCGAGGAAGTTGAAAGCAGAAAATTTCATTGCACAAATTATATTTAGTGCACACTGATGTGCTTTCTGAAGCCGATCTAAATCTGTCATCAAGTGCGCTTATATAAGAACGCATGTGAGCGTATTTGTAAGTAGATAAGTAACCTTATATGGCAGTGATAATGGTGATGGTGGCAGGTAAAACAAACGAAACAAAATAGACTAGAAACTCTCTAAATCAATGGACATACTTTCGAGACCAAGAATATAGAAGGAAGGAAGGAAAAAAAAGGGGAAATATATCCAAGAATCATACTAAGCATCTGCATAAATATCGTATATATTCATATGCATACTTGCTATAGTACCGAACAACAGACAAAGTAACAATAGCGTCTATTTGATATTGCAGGAAAACGTTAAAGAAAAGTTGATAAAAAGTATGTAAATGAAAACGTA
>NC_061827.1:13456540-13469040 GCF_019202785.1 Penaeus chinensis | reverse complement strand
TGGGTCCTTACTAATCCTGTCCCACAGACCTAAGGGGTCATGGAGCGGGGGCAAAACGCCTTGCCAGACCGCCTCCTAAACAAGACATTCCCTCACCAGCCATCTAGATGATGGTGCTATGGGAGGGCGGCTGCACACCCACTCACAAGGAGGCGGACTGTGGATTCGTTGGGGCGCGCAGGCGTTCCCCCAAAATGTCTGCCCAGGGTTACCTTCCCGACGAGGCATCGGATGTGAGTTTGAAACATCCGTTCTTTGTTCGTTTCACATCTTTTCTATCACATGTATTAGAAATTTGAGTCCACCACAGTTCCTGAAAATCTCAAATGAGATATATTTCATCTTCTACCTTTCCTTCACTATCTCATAGAAATAATGATATTCCCACTGCCTTTATCCATCCGCAATCAAGAAACCGTAAACTAATTCCATCTTTTTACAAATCAGCAGAAACGAAATTTCATGCATTTTCCCCCGATACAGGGAACAATTACCTGGTCGAGCCCGATTAGTGATACACAAATAACCTAGAGGAAAGCCAGGGCTTCAACCAGCGCCCGCTTCTACTAACTGTACAATTTATTGGATTCCTCAACTCTGATTCTCCCTCGGGTGGCTGTTCCCTCGGAGGAGTTCTCAGAGGGTCAAAGAACGTCGGTAGCATTCACAGACCAGAAGCGTGCGCATAGCTATCCTACGGGATGCTGTTTGATGGACAGCTACGAGTAAAGACCTTCTAAGCAGTGTAAGCAACGCCACTTTCACCGTCAGAGTTTTTCCTGGAATTCATTATCTGGTGGATGAGCTGGGTATAGCGGGAACCGCACTGGGGCACGTACACGAGCAGTCCTCCTTGCAAAGACTATCATACATCCTTCACCTAGAGACATAGATGCAGGAATCTAGAAGTCCTTCTCAGATGTGGATACCACAAGGAATTGCCGCTTGGCCACCAACACCTAAGCAAGGGCCTCTCTCACGAACGTAAGCACAAAGATCTCGAGCATTTTAAAACCTTCCCAAAGGTTTACTGATTACAGAATTCTTTAATTCCTATAATATGAGTTTTCGATCTTTTTGGTTACAGACAAAGATTTTACTGGAAGTGTACCATCATTAAAGTAGTGTGATTTAGGATACGTACTGATGGTTTGATTAAAAAACGTATGCAATGCGCTTGACACTTCAGTTTTGAAAGTAAGCCAGCAAACGTACTTATACATAATTAATTTAATCAGTGTCCAATAATCTTTTATTTTTTCATGTCGGACCAACCTTCATTGATCTAATAAGAGGATTAAAATTCCGACTTTTGTATCTTTGCTTCTGTACTTTAAGATGTTACGAGACGAAAGATAATAAATTCTCTTCTTTGAGCTTCTCAAGCCAGCAGTGACACCCCTTAGCTTCGTCCTGATCACAAGCTTGAAAAGGTTACATATTCCTCATACCTTGTTGCAAAAGACTCATCATTTTAATTTAAAATTCAAGTATTATCTTCGCGAATCTCTCTCATCTCTCATCTCTCATCTCTCTCTCCCTCCATCTCCTTCTTCTCTCCATCTCTCTCTCATCTCTTCTTCATCTCCTCTCTCTCTCTTTCTCTCTTTCTCTCTTTCTCGCTCTCTCATCTCTCCTCTCTCGATCTCTCTCTCTCGTCTTCTTCTTGTCGCTCTCTCTCTCTCTCTTCTCTCATCTTCTCTTGTCTCCTCGCTCTCTCTCTCTTCACTGCACATCACTTTCTCTCTCTCTCGCTCTCTCTCTCCTTTTCTCTCGCATTTCTTCTCTCTCTCTCTCTCTCTGTCTCTCTCTTTCTCTCTCTCTCTCTCTCTCTTCAGTCTCATCTCACTCACTCCCCCTCTCTACTCCCTCTCTCTCTCTCTCGCTCTCTCCTTCTCTCTCTCCTCTCTCTTTCCTCGCCTCTCTCTCTCTCTCTCTCTTTCTCTCTCGATCTTTCTCTCTCTCACCTCACTCTCTCTCTCTCTCCACGTTGTTCTCTCATCTCTCCTCTCTCTCTCTCATCCTCTCTCTCGTCTCCTCTTTTCTCTCTTTCTCCCCTCTCTCCTCTGTCTCACTCACTCACTTTCTTCTCTCGTCCTCTCTCTCGGTCTCTGTCTCTCTCTCTCTACTCTCTGTCTTTCTCTTTGGTCTCCCTCTCTCTCTCATCTCTGAAGTCTCTCTCTCTAAATCTCATCTCTCTCTCTCTCTCTTTCTCCAGTCTCTCTCTCTCTCTCCTTCCTCATCTCTCTCTTCTCTCTCTTTTCTCTTTCGTCCTCTCTTTCTCTCGCTCACTCACTCTCTCGTCCCAAATTCCCTCCCTCCTCTCCTCCTCTCTCTCTCTCCTTCTTTTCTCTTCTTCTCCCCTCTCCTCTCTCTCTCTCTCTCTCTTCTCTTTTCTCCTCTCCCCTTTTCTCCCTCTTTTCTCGTCTCCCACCCTCTCTCTCTCTCGCTCCTTCTCTCATCTCCCCTTTTCCCTCCCTCCTCCCTCCCCGCTCCCCTCTCTCTCTCTTCTCTCTCTCTCTCTCTCGATCCCTCCTGCTCTCTTCTCTTTTCTCATCTCCCTCTCTCCTCCCTCCATTCTCACTCTCCTCCTCTCACCTTCTCTCCCCTTCTCTCTCTCTCTCCCTCTCTCTCCCTTCCCCTCTCTCTCTTTCGCTCTCTCCTCCTCTCCCTCCTCTCCCTCCCCCCTCTCTACTCTCTCTATCTCCCGCTCCTTCCCTCCGATCTTTCCTCTCCTCACCCCCTCTCTCTCTCCCTCTCTCTCTCTCCCTTCCTTCATCTCTCTCTCTCAAACTTTCGCTCTCCCCTCCTCTTCTCTCTTCTCTCTCTTCTCTCCCTTCGTCTCTCCTTCTCTCCACTCTCTCTCTCTCTCCCTTCTTCTCTCATCTCTCTCCCCGTCTCTCTTTCTCTCTCGTCTTCCCCTCCTTTTTCTCTTTTCCCCCTCCTCTCACTATCTTTCTCTCTCCTCTCCCTTTCTTTTCTCTCTCCTTCCCTCTCCTCTCATCTCTCTCTCTCCCTCTTCCATCCTCTTCCTCTCTCCCTCTTCTTTTCCTCCTCCCCCCCCTCCCCCATTCTCCTTCTTTTCCTCCTATCTCTCTTTCCCTCTTCTCTCCCTCCTCTCTTTTCTTCTCTACCTCTCCCTCTCTCAACCCTCTCTCCTTCTTCCCTCTCTCTCTCTCCCTCTCCTCTCCTCCTTCCATCTCCCCTTCTCTCTCTCTCTTTCTCTCTTTCCCTCCCCCCTCTTCCCCCTCTCTCTCCCCCCATTTCATTTTTCTATTTTCTCTCTCTCCTCTCTCCTCTTCCCCTTCTGTTCCTCTCTGTTTTCTTTTTCCCCTTCTTTCTCATCTCTCCCCTTCCTTCTCTCTCTCTTCATCTCTCTTACTTTCTCTCTCCTCCTCTCTCCCCTTTTTTTCTCTTCTAACCTCTTTTTCCTCTCTCCCTCCCAAACCAGTTCTCTCCCCTCCCCTCCCCCTCCCCCCTTTTCTCCCCTCCCCCCTTCTTTTGTCTTTCTCTTTTATTTTCCCCCCCTCTTTCTCTCTCTCTCGTTCTTCTCCCCCTCGCTTTTCTCCCCTTCCCCTCTTACTTCGTTCATCTCCCCCTCATCTCTCCTCCCCCTTCTCTCTCCCCATCTCTCTCCCTTTTCCTCTCTCCTCTTTTCTCCCCCCTCTTTCCCCTCCCCCTCTCTCTCTCTCTCCCCTTCTCCGTCTCCTCTCTCTCCCTCCTCTCTCTCTCTGTTTTCTCTCTCTAAACCTCCCCCTCACGTTGACTCTCTCTTTTCCCCCCCCTTTTTCCCTCTCTTTCCCTTTTTCTCTTTCCCCTTTTCCCTCCCTTTCAAAATCAATACAAATCACCTTTTAAAACACCAAAACGTTTAATGATTACAATTAATTCTTTAAATCAATTTTTTATTTCATGTCTCTAAAATTTCCCTTTAAGAAATTATAAATAAAAAAAATCCATATATTAATTACCTGTGAAGAGCAAGAGGGGAAAAGAGAAAAAAGGAAGGGAAAAGGGGGGGGGAGGGGGGGGGGTAAAAAAAAAAAAAAAAAAAGACATTCAAAGAGAAAAAGAGGAAGTGATAAAAGACATTTGTTTTAAATGCCCGAGAAAAGGAAAATGACAACATATTTACGATGGTAAAGATCATGATTGATATAAAAACGCTATAATTAAAATAATAATAAGGTTTTCAACTGTAGGAAAAAAGGGGAAAAGAAGTAGAATATAGTAATAGAAGTAGAAGTAAGGGGGAAAATAAAAAAAAACAATAGAAATAACACATAAAATTTATAATTTAAAAAGTATTGGGAAAAAATAGTGATAAAGAAATAATAATTTGATTTTAAAAAAATGAAAAAATAATGATAAAAAAATAATGATAATGAAATGAAAACCAAATTTTCCCAAAAAGGGTAAACAAAAGAAGGGTTTATAAATTATAATGATTATAAAAAAATAATAATAATAATAACAATAATAATAATAAAAAAATAAAAATCATAAATAATAACAGTACAATTTTAAAATAAAACCCGTAGCAAAAAATTAGGGGAATAATGATTTAAAAATTTATTTAAATATTAAAAAAATTTAAAAAGGTGAAAAAAATTTAAACAAAGATATAATTTAAAAAAGGAAAAAAAAATCAAGAATAATAAATTTTGAAAAATAAAATTTCATGGGGGGGGAGGGGAGAGAGAAAAGAAAGAGAGAGAGAGGGGGGGGGGGAGGGGGGGAAAAAGAAATATGAAAGATAAATAGAGATAAGGGTTGAGAGAAAAAGAAAAATAGGGTAGATTTAAAAATTAAAAATGAAGAGAGGAGAAGAGAGAAGAAAAGAGAGGAAAAGAGAAGGGGGGAAAAAAAGAGAGGGGGGGGGGGGGAAATAAGAGAAAAAGGAAAAGAAGAGGATAAAAGGGGAGAAAAAGAGAGGGGAGTAAAAAAAGAGAGAGAAAAAGAAGGGGAAAGGGGGAGAGAAAAAGGAGAGGAAAAGAAGAAAAAAAGAAAAAAGAGAGAGAGGGGGAGAGGGGAAGAGAGAGAGAGGGAGAGGAGGGGGAAGGGGAGGGGGAAGAGAGAGAGAAGAAAGAGGGGAGAGAAAAGAAAAGAGACGGGTTCATAAGAGGATAAAATGATACAGAAAATTTTCTCACAACTCTCCCCCTTTCCCGGTTTTTCTACTGCCTTTTTTCTTTTTTCCATCTCTGGGCCCCCCCCCCCCTCCTCCCCTCTCTCGTCTCCCTCTCCCCTCCTTTCACTCCCTCATTTTTTTTTAATTTTTAAAAAGGTGGGTGGGTGACAAATAACAAAAATAAAAAGACCAAACAAAGATGCTTTTTTTAAAAATAAAAAAGAATTAATAATTATAAAATATTAAATAAAATGTAAAATAAAAATTTTTATTTTTTGTAAATATTTTATATTATATATAATATTTTTAAAAAAATATAAAATATAAATATATATAAGTATTTTTCAGTTATAGTAGTAAACAATAATTAAAACCTTTTATTTACATCTTTTTCATCTTGTTACCGGGGGGTAAAAAATTTTCCCAATTTTTTCTCATTTCCCTTTTCCCCCTCCCCCAAAATTTGGCCAAGTAAAAAAAATACGAATGCCCTGCCGTGTGATAAAAAAAATCTTATCATTGTTAACTTACGAACATGCCAGGGCAATTACATGAGGCCCTTTCCCAAAAAGCGAGTGGGGCATATGAGATTTACTCTTTTTTCCTTAAAATTAAAATTTTTTTAATATCAAAATAAAAAAAAAGTTACAAAAGGGAAATTAGAAAAATTTGTTTTGTTTATTTGGGCAGGCCTTTTAAAAAAAAATTTTTAAATTTCTTTTTTATTTTTTCCCCCAAAATTTTGTTTTTTTTCCCCTTTGAAATATTTTCTTCATGGACAAAATACGGGGGGGAAAGACCCTTCCCGGGTGCAAATTTAGCAACCCCACTTTAGAGTTTTAAAATTTATTCTTTGGGGGGACAGCGGGGGCCCCAAAGGGACACCCATGAATGTTTCCCCAAAATTTCAATTTTAATTTTTAAAAGTTATGTAAATTACCCAACAAAAAAAGGGAAGCAAAAACCCAAAAAGTTGCCCAACCCAAAAAACCCCATTTTTTCACCCTCATGCCACGTAGTTTGGTAAAAACGGGAAAACTGAATAAGTACCGGGAAAAAAAAATCTAAAAACAAAATAAAGCCCCCAAGTTTTCCCCCAAATATTCGGGGGAATATAATTGCAAGTTAAAGTCCCGGGCCCCAAAAGCGGAATGGTCCACGCTGCTGACTTCCTCGCAGGGATACTCGCTCCCATGGAGGCACTTTGGATTACATACTTACTTCAAACTTTGGGGGCATCCCGTTTTCAGGGAACACATATATGCATAAAATATATAAAATTTTATATATATATATTATATATACTATACAATTTAAAAAACAAAATTTCATAAAAGTGTAAATTTTGAAATAATTTTATATCTATATCTAATATAATATAAAAATCTTTTATAAAATAACGTATATATATATAAAAATTTTTATAATAATATATATATAAACATACATACAGTATTTTGTATAAATATAAATTTTAATATATATATATATTAAAATATTTTAATAAAATATACACAAAACATACAGTATAAATTTTATATAAAATAATTATATATATAATATAAAATAAAAAATTAAAATACATACATATATAATATAAATATAATATATGTAACAGTAATATAAAAATATATATATTTTAAAACATATATATATATATAATAAAATAATTTTTTTTTTTTGTGTGTGGTTTTTGTGTGTGTGTGGTGAAGGGGGTTTGGGGTGTGTGGTGTGTGGTGTGGTGGTGTGTTTTTTGTTGGGGTTTTGTGTTTTGGGGGTGTGGTGGGGGTGTGATTTTAGAGAAGAGACTGGAGCAGGGAGAGAGAGAGAGAGAGAAGAGAGAGAGAGAGCAGAGAGAGAGGGCGGGGGGGGTACATAAACCCCTCTCTCCCCTTTCTTAAAAAACCCTTCAATCCCTTTCTTTTTTTTCATAAAAATCCATAACTCTGCCCTTTCTCCTTCCCCCCTTTTTCTCTCTCTCTCTCCTCTCTCTTTTCCCCTCTCCTCCCCTCTCTCTCGCTCTCTCTATCTCCCCTCTCTCTCTACCTCCCCTTTCCCCCCCCCCTCCCGCTCCTCATCCTCTTTCCCGCCCTTAAACTGGGAATAGTAAACTAATAAAGCGATACGAATTGGTAAAAAACATATGTCATCAAGAACAATCATTTAAGACCCAATTTATAAAAATTTTTACAACGTCGATTCCCTTAAATTTTTAAGTTTGAAATTACCCCTTCGATTCTTGTTAATTTCCCCCTTTCTGTATTTTCCCTCCAAGGCAAACAACGGGCCCCCCAAAAAGGGAAAACCCCGACAAAAGGGTTTTTTATTTAGTTTTGTCGGGTTGGTTTTTTACAAATTTTTTAAAAATAAAATTTTAAAACAGCTTTTGCAATATAATTTTATACAAATATATGATTAGGTTATTAAAACCCAGCAAAAAAACTTGTAAATTTAAAAGCCCTTTTAAAAAGGGCTTTTAGATTCAACAAAAAAAAGGGAATTCCGAAAGTTTTTAATTTTGGGGAAAATCGGGACCCCCTTGTACGTCAAGGTACACTAACTCTTCTATTAGATCATTTAATGCTTCACTTTCATTAAATCAAATTCGTATATGTATATATGTGTATATATTTATTAATGAGTGTGAATGTGTGCATAAACCCCACCCCACATATTTTATTTTTATACTACATTAAAATAAAATCTAAAATATATAAATATTATATAGAAATAGAGAGGGATGTCAGAAGTACCCGTAAATTATAAAAAAAAAGCCCTTTCCACACCGCATTCCCCACACAGGCATTTAGTACAGCGATAAAAAATAATTTAAAGGGGGCTTTTGTTTTTCTCCAGGGTTAAAAAAAATGGTAATTTTTTCATAAATCGTCGCGTGAAACCCAAAACATGACGGTAGTGGCCCCAAGGGAACCCTTTCCCGTATATATTAAAAAATAGAGAAATTTAGAGGAAATTTCCCTTGACACTATCTTTTCCGTGGTCGGTCATGCGAAAGGTTCTGAAAATTAAACTAAATTAAATACGAAAGTAAGAATTTTAATCGGGCAGATTTTAATTTTTTATTTTGAATTTTCAAAATTTTTGTTGAATGGGAAAAACGGGAATTTGTGAGGAAAACCTAAAAAATTTGCGCCTGGGGGTGTAAACAAAAATCCCGACGGGGGGCCCGATGATTTCCCTTTCCCCCCGCGCGGGGCAATATTATTTTTCCCCTTTATGCTCCCTTTTTTTGTTAATTTTCCCCCCCTTTTAAATTCTGTTTTCTATGTTCCCCTTTAAACACGTTTTCCCGTGTTTCGTTTCGTTTTTTTTAAGCAAAAGGGGTTTTATGAATTCTTTGGTTTTAAATCTTAAAAGTTTTCCTCTTAAAAATATTATTTAGGTTTTTTTCTTAATCCTTTTTGATCATTTATTTTTTAATTTTTTTTTATTTTTAGATTAAGATTTATTTATTTGTTCTTATTTTAGCCTTTTCCTCGATTTATAGACGAGCATGACGGAGTTTGTATTTTTTATATTGCAAATTTGTCTTTTTATATGTATTTGTATTTTGAATTTAGGATTTGCCCTGTAAATGTTTTTAATCATGTTTAACGTTACTGACATCGTGTTTTTAGCTCTTTAGAGATATCAGTGAAGCTTTATTTTCCATTGGTTTTAATTATTTGCCTTAGTCCTTTTACTTTTTTTATTTTTTATTTTTTTTTAAATTTTGGTTTTTTTTCCTACTGCCAGTATTTTTTACCCTTATTTGTTTTTTGCCGATTATGAAAAGATGAAAAGGAAAAGGGATTTAAAGTCAAACCCAAAACTGTCCTGTCATAATACGGAAACCGTCAAAAAAACTAAAGAAAATTTATCTATTTATGGGGACCCCCCCTTCCCGGGTTTCCTTCCCCCCTGAAAGTCACCAAAAACAAAAGCCTTTTACTGAAAAAGACTCCCCGTTACTTGCCCCCCGTCAATTTTTTAGGGGGAAAGGGTTTTCTTTTTTCCTTTTACATCTAAGGATTTTGGCTCTTCCCGTTTCGTTTTTTTTTTTTTAAAACCCTTTAGTTCCCTTCAGTTTAGTCAATATAATCTATAAGCTTTAACGTAAGTGTTGTTATTCTTTCATTTCTCTTTCTCCTCCTCTTTCTCTCTCTCTCACTCTCATCCCGTCTCTCTCTACATCCTCTTTTTAAATCTCTCTCTCTCTTCTCTCCGCTTGTTTTATCTCTATCTCGCTTTCCTCGTTTTTCTATCCTCTCTCTCTCTTCCTCTCTTTATTTTCTCTCTCTCTCCCCTTTTTTCCTCTCCTTTCCCCCTTTTTTTCCCCTCTCTCTCCCCTTTTTAACTCTTCTCCTTATTTTCTCTCTCTTTCTCATTTTTTCTTTCTCTTTTCTCCTTTTTCTCTCCCCTCTCCCCTCTCCTCCCCCCATTTTTCTCGTTTTCCCTCCCCTTTATTTTCTCCTTTTCTCTCTCTCCCCCTCTCCCCCTCCTCTTTTCTCTCCCTCCATCTTTTTTTTTTCTTTCTCTCCTCTCTCTCTCTCTCCCCTCTCTCTCCCCCCTTCCCCTCCCTCTCTCCTCTCTCCCCCCCCCTTTTTTTGCCACCCCCCTTCCTCTCTCATTTTCCCCTCCCTTTTTCTTTCTCTCTTTTTTTCTCTCTCTTTTTTCTCGCCCCCCTTCTCCCTTCCCCCCCTCCTGCCCCCCCTACCCCCCCCCCCCCAACCCCCTCTCTCCTGGTTTTTCCCTTCTCCATTTTTTCCCCTTCCCCTCTCTAGCCCCCTTTCTCCTTCCCGTTTTTCTCCCCGTTTTTTCATTTTTTTTTCTTTTTCTCTCCTTAATTTTTTCTCACTCACCTTTTCTCCCCTCTTACCCTTTTCTTCTCAACCCCCCAACTTTTTTCTCTCTTCCTTTTTCCCCTCTTCTCTCCTCTTCTTCTCCCCCCTCTCTCCGGTTTTTTTTTTTTCCCCTTCTTTTTATTTTTCTCTCCATCTCTTTCTTCCTTCTCTCTCTCTCTCCCCCCTTTTTCCCTCTTTTTCTCCTCAACCCCCCCCCCTTTTCCCCTTTAATTTTCACTCACCCTTTTTTCCCTCCTTTTCCCTCACGTTTTCTCAATTCTCTTCTCTCTCCTCCCCCTTTTCCTCTTTTTTTCCCTCCCTCCATGAGCTCGGGAAAAAAAGAAGGGGAAAAAGAGCACTGCTTTTCCCTTTAGGAGGGGGCCCTAGCTGGTCGAGCCCACTCACGCCCACCTGGGTCCCCAGCTGCCGGGTCACGAGAGAGGTCCACATGCGGTCTTTCCCTCTCTCTCTCTCTCGATAACTATTAAGGGGAGAAGGTTAAAGAGGAAATAAGTATTAAAGACCAAAAAAGAGAATGGGAGAAAAAATAAACGTATAAAAGGAGTTATATTTAGTAATAAAAATTTTTTTTTTTTTTTAAGAAAATGCAGATAGTTGGATTTAAATTTCCCGGGGAGAATAAAAAATAATTAAAAAAGAAAAAAAAAAAACAAAAAAAGATAGGGGCATTTGGGGCAAATTTCCGGATCGGGTCCTGGCATCTCCGGGCAAGGGCGGCGAAATTCACCTGCCGCGCCACCGACCCCTTGGAAAGGGGAAAGGGACTTTTCTGATACCTTTTACTTAAAAATCCTTCCCTCCCCCGTTTTAAACTGTTGTTTTTTGTGTTTTTCATGTGTGTGTTTTTGTGGGGTTTTGTGGTGCCTATTTTGTGTGGTTTTTGTGTGTGGTGTGTGTGTTTGTTTTGTGTGTTGTTGTTTGTGTGTGGGGTGTTGTTGTGTTTTCTCTGTGTACGTATGTGTTGTGTGGGGTTTTTTTGTGGGGTGTGTGTTGTGTTGTGTGGTGTAATTTTTTAGTGTGTGTGTATGTGTGCACGCGCGGGTTTTTAAAGGTTTTTATAAAAACTATCTATGAAAACGGGAAGCCCCCCCCAAAAAAAAAAAATTTTCCCAAAAATTTTTCCCCATCGAAGGGGACAAATAACATCAAAAAGCAAGATATTTCAAAAGTAAATTTTGAAAAAAAATGAAAATGTAAAAAAAAAATCAATAAAGTATATGCATCATATTTTATTTACAAAAATCGCCTTTTTTATCCCAAAAATTTGCAGAAAATAATTTTCCCTTTGGGTCTCTCTCTCTCTCTCTCTCCCTCTCTCTCTCCTCTCTCTTTTTTCTCCCCAACTCTTTCTCTCCCCTCTTTTCTCTCCTCCCCTCTCACCCCTTCTTCTCGTCTCTCCCCTCTCTCTCTCTCTCTGCCCTCTCCCTCTCTCCCCCTTTTCTCTCCCCTCACCTCACTATCGTTTACTTCTTTTTTTATCACATTTTTTCAAATATTTTCTTGCCCTTTTTCCTTCATTTCTTACCCCCAGTCTTTGTACTTTTCTCCTTCGTTTTAGTCTGTCCTCTTTATCTTTCCTTGGCGTCAGTAATGACAGATAAAATAATAAAGATAGACAGATGGAGAGAAAGGAAAAGGAAAGGGAAAAGAGGAAAGGGGTTAAATAAAAAAATAGAAAGAAAACTTTGGGAAAAATTAGGAAATAGAAAATAGTTTAGATTGGTAATATAAAAGAAAGATAAACATTTTAAATAGACAGACAGGCAGAACTATCGATAAAAATCTAGGGGGATAAAAAGCCGAAGTCAGTTACTTTGTGTAATATTTCAATATCTTTTACCTTTATGCAAGAGAAATATTCAGAAATAAACACAAAGCTCTTTTCCTACCGTTTTTTTTTTCTTTTTCTTTTTAATATCCTAAGAAACACTAAAATCCACACATGCACCAGAGTCGCACTTTTATCTGTATTCAAAATCATTCCTTTTTTCTTCCTTTTCTTTTCCTTTTTGCTTTCCATCTTCTTTCGTCTCCAGATCGCTCTTCTATCGTCCTCGAATCTGAGCGTTTGACGCAAAAAGGATATTTTTAGTTAAGAGTATTTACCATTTCCCCATTTTTTTCTGTTCTTTTTATTCATCTGCTCTTTGTTTGTTTGTTTGTTGATCTTAGTGTTTATCATTCTCCGTTTTTTTTTTCTGATTCATTATCCACCTGTATTCTGGCCCTTCCCCTTTTTTGGGGTCTTTTAAAATAAATTTTTTAATTTTATTTGAAATTAGGCACATAATAATTTTTAAAAAATTTTCCCGAGAAATCGAATTAAATTTTGAAACTACGGCCCCTTTTTAAAAGGGAAAACCCCTTTAAGGGGGAAAAGGGTTTTTAAAAAAAATTTTTATCCTTTCCCCCGTTAAGAAATAGAACCATTTGCAGGCCATTATAAAAACGAATAGATTGGGCTAGCACGTTAAAAAAAAACCCTTTGATACCCTTTTGCTGTC
>NC_061827.1:13454085-13456440 GCF_019202785.1 Penaeus chinensis | reverse complement strand
AACGGGTTGTTATAGTAAACACTGTTATGAACATTATTATTAGTGTTTTTTTTATTAATTTAACTGTTATTAATTCATTATTATCATTATCATTATTATTATTATTATTATTATTATTATTACTATTACTACTACTACTACTACTTCTACTGTTATTATTGTTGTTTGTTTGTTTTGTTATCATGATTATTATTAACAATATTACGGTTCTCATTATCATTGTTGTTGTAGTTGGTGTTACTATCATTATTATTAACATTATTACTAGGAGATTGAATCAGTCCTCCTGAAGAGCAAGAAAGGCGAACCAAAGACGAGTTCCTGAGAGACAAGGCAGTGCCCAAGGATTGCAAAAGAAGAAGCACGAGTCTTGATGGCATGAAGAGGTTACAAGGCGTCCGGTTATGGGGCCACATTAATGGACTGTTGAGTGCCTGGGGTCTACTAGAATGACAATCAACTTCAAGGCTTTTATACGACGCAGGATGGGGAAATGGAGGAGGGAAGTGATGTGCTCTTCGAAATGCATTGGGGGGTCTCACGTGCTGAGTTGCGCGTGATGCCACTGTCAATGGTACTAGGGAAAAAGGTCTTAGGATACGAATGGAGCAGAAAGCGTAGAAAGACCAATCGCCTCCTGTTCGTAGATGATCTGGATCAGCTCTGGGAAACGCCATGAACAGATAGACTCCGTGACACGTCATTTATTTTGAGAAAATACGGGGTACTTTGTGTAAAATAGGCAAGATAGGAACGAACGAGGGAATACAACTCCTAATTGGAGACGCCATGAAGGAGATAGACGAGAAGAGGCATGATTATTTAAGCCTCTTACAGAGAATGACTTCAGGGAAAAGGAAATGAAGAAAGCATTCAGGAAAAAAAAAGTATAGACGAAAGTTGTAACTGATTCTGAAGTCAAAGTTAAATGGGGAATATAAAATCACAGCAATAAACTCTTGGTTAGCTGCTGTGCTGCGGTATAGCGGAGAAATACTAAAATGACTCCAGAGAAAGCTCCAGAGACGAGATAGAATGAAGCGAAAAATATTGACCTTGCATCGCGAATTCCATCTAAACTTGATCGACTGTCCTTGTCAAGAGCGAAGGCCGGTGGAGGATTAGAGGATTTAGAACAATGTGCAGCAAGTAAAGAAAACCACCTGCGATGCTATGTTAGAAACAAGGAAAATCTGTTACAAGGAATCAGGGAAAAGGACTTCTGAGAGAAAAAAATTATAGAGTCCATCTATTTGGTTTATAGACGATATAAAAACAGATTGCGAGAAAAATAACAAAATACTAAGACCCCAAAAAAAAATTATAGCTTAATTGTGGAAAGTCCAGGAAGTGGACATCATCTCCACAGCAGAGAGAGCCTTAGCAATGGTGACGAAAGGCTTTTAAAAATAGGGATGAAAATGAAGGTCAAAAGGGCTACAGAAATCGACGTTACTAGGAACTTTCGAAATACCTAGAAGAATGCTAGAGACCGAAGCACCTTTGATGTCTGGCTATGATTCGCTCCCCGACTGAACAATCGGTATAAAATCTGTCATATTAACAAAACAGCAATAACAATAATAGTGATAATATTAATAATAACAGTAATGACAACAATGATGACAATTTTTTTATCTCCTTTTGGTGATCAGTAAATTCCTAATATCATAAAAGTAACAACAACCATGAGAATAATGACTGACTAAGATTAAGATTAATTAGGATTGATTAAGATTAATTAAGATTAAGATTATGATTGCGATTGTGACTGTGATTAGGATGATAATATTAATGATAATAAAGATAATAATAATGATAATAACAACAACAACAACAACAACAAAACAACAACAATAATAATAATAATAATGAGTGACGATGATGATGGTAATGAGAGCGGTGGTGATAATAATAAGAAAGTTGATATTATTTTTGCTGTTGTTACTATTCTGCTCCTCAAAGTTCTTATTGTTAATGTCATTATTATTATCATTATTATTATTACTATATGTATCACAATAGGTAAAAATAATAATAATATCATCCCGCCCTGTGCAGCATAAAAATGGACAGTTTGTTTAGAGACCCTAGCGATGGGTCTTCATGTACGTAAAAGTGCATGAAGGCTATTCCGCCTACTAAAAATTTAGTTGGCGGAAGAGCCTGGAGACAAGAACCATGAATTCGCTCATCAAATGTTTGAAGATGAGGGTACGTTCGCGGAAGGAAGAAGTTGCATGTCTTCAGGGCCCAAATACTACAGGCTTAGCTGCCTGGCAGTGAAATTTGGACTTCCTGTACATCGAAGTCACCTCTTTTTGCAGGGGGCCTTGCATCGCATCATAGGGTTCA
>NC_061827.1:13444085-13449085 GCF_019202785.1 Penaeus chinensis | reverse complement strand
TAGTAAGGTCGTAAGACTGGGTTGTACCTTCCATTTCGTTTGAGTGTTATGGAAATTAATTATTTGTTTACACTGTGGAGTTCCTTATGAAGTAGAAAATCCAATTGTTTCTTTGTTGTCCTGAATGTTACTTCTCAAATATGACATTAATCAGTTATTATTTCCTGCTCTGCGTCTAGTTTTTTAACTTCAGAAAGTCCTATAACATGTCTTTGGTAAAGGGAGGTTCTTTAAGCAATGCAAATCAACCAGATTCAGTTCCCAGTCCCTTTACAAAGGGTCATCACATGAGAGCGACCTTCCATTGCCCTACTGAAATACTCCGTCTCTTGTTCATGGGTTCATGAGGAAAAAAAAAACAGCTGACTATCCCACATTTACTACCCGGGGTATATCTTGGTGGGTGGCAATAATTTAGTCGTTATTAATAATCCCGCCTGCCATGGTTGAACCTAGGGCCAAGTCGACTTAATGTAGCAACGTCAGCGCATTTTAGTATATAGTCACAAAATGGCAGAGATGGACACCTTTCTTACGGTAAGGTAATGCCAGGGTAGGATATTACTGTATGGGATAAACACGGTATATTCTGACGCTCAAAAAGGTCTGGTGCATCTCCTAACTTTTGCAATGGCTTTTCGTCAAGTTTTAATCAATGGATAGTAAGTTCTTGACACAGTTGGTCTTTAATGAGTTATTCAGATACCATTCTTATAACTAGAATCATCTATAAATAGTCGTGGCAGGGCTGTGGAGGATGTTCTTGGGATTAAAGGAAAAGTCTTTTGGGATTTTCAATTTGGGGCTTTTCGTTTTTCTGGTTTTCGCGGATTTTTTCTTTCTTCTGTGGCTTCCCTTAGTTTTTCTTGGTCTTTTCTCTCTTTCTCTCTCTTTCTCTCCTCTCTCTCTCTCTCTCTCTCTCTCTCTCTCTCTCTCTCTCTCTCTCTCTCTCTCTCTCTCTCTCTCTCTCTCTTTGCATACACACACACACACACACACACACACACACACACACGCATACGCACACACACACACACACACACACGCACACGCACACGCACACGCGCACGCACACGCACACGCACACGCACACGCACACGCACACGCACACGCACACGCACACACACACACGCGCGCGCGCGGGCGCGCACATACACACACACACACACACATATATACATAAAGTATGGGTGCGTGTATGTGTATGTACATGGGTATGTGTGTTTCTATGTGTGCGTCTAAGTGCGTGAAGACCTGAGAGCCAAGTTCGTTGTTCCCGCACACAGCATGGCAGGAGACAAGAGCATAGACGGGTTCCTGGCGTCGCTTGGCTTCGGCAGGTGGCAGCTCCCAGCCCTCATTACCACGATCCTAGGTAAGCTTCGTTCAAACAAGACTATTATAAGGTCAAGCTATCAGATCTCAAATAATTAGTTGATCTTTATACCTTATACCTTCTTTTTTTCTTTTTTCTTTTGTATTATGAAGTTATAAAGAAGTTTCTTTTTTCTTTCCTTTTAACTTTTGTCTTTTATCTTTATTCCTTTCCTTTTTTTTTATATAAATAGTATATATATTTCTTTCCTTCCATTTCGTTATAAAACAATTCTCTCATTTTCCTTATACAAATATTATATATTAAAAAAAAAACACATCTATCTCTCTTGAAATTAAGTCAGAATATAACCCAGTTTCCGAAATGTTACCCCGATCTCTCGTGCTCAGTTCTGGTGGTGGCGCCCGTGCACCTGATGGGGTCCTCGTTCCTGAGTTCCCCGATGCCGTTCCTCTGTTCCGCCGGGCAGGAGGAACGGTGGAACGCAAACTATACGGGGTGAGCCGTTTATTATTAAGGTTATGATCGTTGTTGTTAGGTTTAATATTATTATCGTTGTTTTCTTGTTATTATTATTATTTGTTATTATTATTTTAATAATTATTTTCTTCTTCTTTTTGTAATTGCTATTATTATTATTATGATTATAATTATTGTTCTCATTATTATTAGTAGTAGCAGTAGTAGTAGAAGTAGTAGTAATGGTTGTAGTAGTAGGGGTAGTAGTATCATTATTATTATTATCATTATCACTACTACTACTACAACTACTGCTAAACCAGTAACTACTACTACTACTGCTATTGCTAATATTACTACCACTATAATTATTATTATCAGTATTACTATTATGATTATATTATTGTTGTTGTTATTATTATCATAATAATTATCATTATTATTATTATTATTATTATCATATTTAATATCTTCTTTATTACCATTATCATGATTGCTATTCTTATTTACGTTATTGATATTATTATTACTATTAATATCATTATACATACTAACATTATCATTACCATTATTATTGTTATAATTACTATTACTATCATTATTGTTATGATAATTATTACTATTATCCTTATCATTATTATTATTATTATATGATACTAATACTGATAATGATAATAATAATAACAATTATTACTATCATTAAATATCAATAATTCTTCGGCGGTTGTCTAGTTATAATTTTCAGTAACGTAATCCTAAAGTTCATTGAGGAAATTTATGATTTATTATCCATTTTCGATGCATGCTAATTTAATTTTGTCATGTGTATTATATGTGTATATATATATATATATATATATATATATATATATATATATATATATATATATATGTATATCTGTATATGTATATGTGTGTGTGTGTGTGAGTGTGTGTGTGTGTGTGTGTGTGTGTGTGCGTACACACACACACACACAGACACACGCACACATATATATATATATATATATATATATATATATATATATATATATATATGCAAAATCTATATTTATTTTTTTCGTATTGTGGGTTTTTCTACCATAGCATCAACACGGAAGAGTGTTTTACCACTCACACACACACACACACACACACACACACATATATATATATATATTTATATATATATATGTAAATAGATAGATTGATAGAGAGATTGATAGATAGATAGATAGACAGCTAGATAGATAGATAGATATAAATCCACATATGTATATACATACATATATATATATATATATATATATTGTTTGTGTGTGTGTGTGTATGAATATATATATGTATATATATATGAATATATATATATATATGAATGAATTTATATATATATATGAATATATATATATATGTGAATATATATATATATATATATGGATATATATATATGTGAATATATATATATATATGTTTATATATATATATATATATATATATATATATATATATATATATATACATATATATATATACGTGCCCCCTCTCCCGAACAGAGTCGAGGGAAGGTGCCTCAACAGATCTCGCTTCGACGACGCCTGCCTCCCTCTGGCGAGCCGCGCGCAGGAGGAGGCTCCCGACGGCTGCGCTGACGCAGGCCCCGGCCTTCGCGCCACCGGCCTTCCGTCCTGCCCCTTCGTCCGCTACGACAAGGCGCTGTTCACGTCGACGCTCGTGTCCGATGTAGGCTGTGGCAAGGGGCCGGGTGATGCAGACATATTTACTCGCATTTTTGAATATATGAGTGTGAATAGATTGATAGGCGCACTTGATGGATAATTCATTTCGTGTTATTAAACAGATACTCTCCAGGAGATGGGCCTAAAGTGTTTTTTTTTCTTCTTCTTCTTTTTAAGTAGCATCTTTACTTTTATTTTTTTTTCAGTTTGATCTCATATGCGAGAGATCTTGGCTGCGCCCCCTATACGTGACTATCTATATGGTGGGCGAAATGTTCGGTAGCCTTGTGGGAGGTTACATCGGCGACAGGTAATGCTTTCGGTTTACCTGTTAGTTGCTGTTTATTTGAAACGCATGAGGAAGGGACGTTTCAATGAAGCTCCCACTCCTTTTTGGTTCTAAATAAAATTTAATGAAGTATTTTGAGGTACAGTAATCATATGTGAAATTTATTGAAATGTTTAAGGTAGAAGGAAAAAAAAAACTGAGTAAAAAAATATATATAAATCAAATTTACTGAAATGTGAAAGGTTATAAAGAAAGAAAGAAATATACTGAAATATCCACGGTAGAGTAAAAAAAAAAAAAAAAAAAAAAAAAAAAAATCTTCCGTTGAAATAAAGGCAAACTTCTTTTTTTCATTTTTTTATTATGAGACGCATATAAGTGATTATGATTTAGCACGTAAAACCTTTATCAGTTTTCATAAATGGAAGAATTCTATTGCACGAATATTCTCGTGCAGTAGAATTTTTTTTTGTTTTTTTTTCAGTATCATTTTAAAACGATGATACAGTGAATTCGAATGCCATCAAACCTATGATAATCCTATCGTAATCTGTGACTTAATATCACCATCAAATCACTATACTTTCCGGCATAGGAGGCATACGGGACATTTTCTTGAGCCAGATCTCTAGCCCACTGGTGAAGATAACTCACAACCCAGACCACATTTTCCTACTCCCCAAACCGTGCTTTGTACTTATTTATACTCAACCTTAAATAGCGTAGATGACCTTCTTGGTGTTAACAAGGCCAAGCCTCTCTCTCTCTCACAGCCAGTCGTGTACAATCGTCATCACCAGACTCAGTATTACATTAAATAACTAAAAAGCATTGAGCTTACAGTGGACAGGCAAGTATTCCCTTGAGTATTAAGAACTACATATATTTCCTTAAGTTCTGTTACATGCTGATGTAAGTAACTCAAGGTCCCACATAAATAATGACTTGGGTTTCCGAGACATTATTAAGAATGCAGACAGGGTTAGAAGGAAAGGTAAGTACTGAATTAAAAGGAAAACGTGATAATGTCTAGCTCTTGATTTTTGCAACGATATTTATTTTTTTATTTTATTTTATTTATCTATTTTCTATAGCGAACGACGAGAGAGATTTCGTAGAAGAGGTTTGAGCCAGAATACTCAGTTGAATGAAACAGAAACGGAGGAAAGAGGGAAGAAATTAATGGGGTGAGAGAAAGAGA
>NC_061827.1:13421585-13426585 GCF_019202785.1 Penaeus chinensis | reverse complement strand
GCGGACGGAAGGAGGCGCCGGCGACCCTCCCGAAGACAACACAGATACACACGGAGACACGCACACACATACATGTATTTGATCTATATGCATATATGTTTATATATATATATATATATATATATATATATATATATATATATTTATATATATATACATACACACACACACACACACACACACACACATGTATATGTGTATATGTGTGTGTGTGCGTGTGTGTGCGTGTATGTGTATATACATGTATACATATATATATATATATATATATATATATATATATATATATAAATATATATATATATATATATATATATATATATATATATATATATATGTATATATATATACACACACACACGCAAACACACACACACACACACACACACACTAGCGCACGTGCACACGTTTAACAAACAATACACTCTTCTTGATGTTGTTTATTATAATGTGGAAACAATGATGATTTGATTTTGCGATCCTGCAAATAGGAATGGCGATTTTGGTGATGTAAAACTGAATGATGTTCACCATGATATGATGTGATTTTCATCGATATGATTACCTTTTTTTATTATCAGTATCACGCTGGCAATATCGACGCTAATGAAAAAAATTACTGTCAATAGTAGTAAAATCTCCAGTGACAGATAAGAGGCATATAAAAGAGAATTAGGATAATAACTTCTTCTTTTGTTTAGTCTCACTTATCCTCTTTCTATGAAAAGGGTGGTAATGAAGGTGCGGTGATTGTGATAATAAAGTGATGATGGTGATGATAAAGGTAAAAGATGGCGATAGTAATAATGGTGGTAGTAAAAGTAATAGCTTTCACTATTGTGATGGTGATAGTAGCGATGATAGTAATATCATTAATAAAATCAGACAAAATAGTGATAGTAATGATAAGAGTGATAATAATATAATAAAAAAAGCCAAAATACTGATAGTAATGATAAGAGTTTTCATGAAAACTAATACGACATTGACGAGTGCCACAGCAATAAAAACAACAGCAGCAAAAACAACGATAATGGTAATAACCAATAGCAACGATCCTGAAAACAACGAAATATTCCAAATGAAAATACAAAAAAAAACATAAAACATTGTATGGGTTCCAACCCTTTTTTTTTCCAATGATTTTCCGCAAGTTCATCCTTAATTAAAAGGTTCAGATTCCGTCACAGGATCAAATAGCCCGAGTTAAGCCTGGAAGCAGCGGTTTGATGTCGGCTTTGCTAATTGCATTAAGGCCCGAGGTTAATTATCTCGTCATATTGCTTCTGGATCACGTGACGCGGCGAGTCCCGATTGGCTGGCCGGACGAGTCACGTGACGCGCGTCGGGGAGCCATGATTAAGCCGAGCGCTGGCCGTTCGCAAGGGCGGGGATGAGGAAGATAATGAGGAGATGAAAGGAATGTGGTGCTCGGACAGGAGAAAAAAATGGGGGGGAGGGGGGGAGGGGGCATTACGCGTGCATGGTAAAATCGGTAGGCCTACTCTTTTCCAGCCGTTGTCGGTCTTAACCCCTTTATTCGAAACCTCTTCGGAAACAAATATGCAGATTGGAAATACGGATAACAATAACAAATAGTAATGATAGTAAATAAATAGATAAATAAATTAGTAAATTCATAAATAAAAGACGAAAAACTCAAGTTGCCCAATCCTATAATTTAATGTAACAAGAATTAATTCAGGAGATTGACTCGAACCCAACCCATAGCAAGTTATCCAAGAAAAAGATTGCTTGAAAGAAAAACGTCAATAAATCATAAATAAATAATAACAATAACTGAATTTAGACAAATAAATAACCAGAATTGTTTTAAAAAATACTTATAGCAACCTGAACTTACCGAAGGAGAGATGATGGCCCGAAGACTGCGCCTGAGAGTTGGTGGGCGGGGTGGTGGGCGGGGCGACAGAGGATGACGTAACTTCCGGTGACGTAGTGACTGCTGCATGGCCAAGGGCGAGAAAGAATCTGCTTTTAATGCCTTATTTTACGTATAATGATATGGAAGAGGCGGCGAGAAGTTGATATTTTGCTTAAACATTAACGCATTAGATATGATGTAAAAATAGGAGGGTAAACTAAGGCAATAATGATAATAAATATTGATAATTACAGCGTCACAGAGAGAGTTTTATAAGAACAGAAGGTAAGGTAAGGGTCAATTGAAAAATATATATATACATTCAAAAGGAAGTAATGGGAAAATGGAAAATAAATTTGAATGAAAAGAAAGGGTCTATCAATCTATCCATCTATCTCTATCTGTCTCTGTCTCTGTCTCTCACTATCTGTTTATCTTTCTATCTGTCTATCTATCTATCCCTCTTTGCCTTTGTCTGTCGTTCTCACTATCTATGTATATATCTATCTATCTACCTATCTATCTATCTATCAGTCGATCTAACTATCTATCTTTGCCTTCATCTGTCTTTGTCTCTATGTGTCTACCTCTCTCTCTCTCTCTCTCTTTCTCTCTCTCTCTCTCTCTATCTATCTATCTATCTATCTATTTATCTCTCTCTCTCCTTCTCTCTCTCTCTCTCTCTCTCTCTCTCTCTCTCTCTCTCTCTCTCTCTCTCTCTCTCTCTCTCTCTCTCTCTCTCTCACACTTTCTCTCTCTTTCTCTCTCTCTCTCTCTCTCTCTCTCTCTCTCTCTCTCTCTCTCTCTCTCTCTCTCTCTCTCTCTCTCTCTCTCTCTCTCTCTCTCTCTCTCTCTCTCTCTCTCTCTCTCTCGCTCTCTTGCTCGCTCTGTCTATCTTTGCCTTTGTCTGCCTCTGTCTCTATCTGTCTGCCTCTCTCTCTTTCTTTCTTTCGCTTTCTCTCTCTCTCTCTCTCTCTCTCTCTCTCTCTCTCTCTCTCTCTCTCTCTCTCTCTCTCTCTCTCTCTCTCTCTCTCTCTCGCTCTCTTGCTCGCTCTGTCTATCTTTGCCTTTGTCTGCCTCTGTCTCTATCTGTCTGCCTCTCTCTCTTTCTTTCTTTCGCTTTCTCACTCTCTCTCTCTCTCTCTCTCTCTCTCTCTCTCTCTCTCTCTCTCTCTCTCTCTCTCTCTCTCTCTCTCTCTCTCCCTCTCACTCTCTCTCTCTCTCTCTCTCTCTCTCTCTCTCTCTCTCTCTCTCTCTCTCTCTCTCTCTCTCTCTCTCTCTCTCTCTCTCTCTCTCTCTCCCTCTCTCTCTCTTTATCTCTCTCTCTCTCTCTCTCTCTCTCTCTCTCTCTCTCTCTCTCTCTCTCTCTCTCTCTCTCTCTCTCTCCCTCTCTCTCTCTTTATCTCTCTCTCTCTCTCTCTCTCTCTCTCTCTCTCTCTCTCTCTCTCTCTCTCTCTCTCTCTCTCTCTCTCTCTCTCTCTCTCTCTCTCTCTCTCCCTCCCTCCCTCTCCGTCCTTTCTCTCCCCTTATCTCAACTCCCTTTTCCCCGCGCCAGCTTACGTGGCATCGAAGGCAAATTGGGAGTCTCCTGTTCATGCTTGTTCCCTGCCAGCGACGCGTTCACTCCCTGCTGGCTAACCGACACCTGCTGAACCACTGTCATCTGCTGCGCTGCCGCTATCTGCTGAGCCGCTGCTGCCTGCTGATGCTTCACCGCCAGTTTCTCCTGCTTGCGCCATTTCGCTCTCCGGTTTTGAAACCAGACCTGCGAAGACATAAGATGAAGACCCTCGCCATGTGTGTCTTATTGTGTCTAATATGCGTCTCGTTTTCCTTTTGGTCTACTGGTAAATATGTGACATTATAATGATAATAGTAATGATAATAATAGTGTGTATGATAATGATATTAATGATAATGATGATATTGATAAAAATAACTATGATAATAGTAATAATAAATGATAATGGTAATAATAATAATAACACTAATAACAACAATAATAATAATAATAAAATAATTATAATAATAATAATGTTATTCATAATAATAACAATAATAAAAATAATGATAATCATGATAACATTAGTAATAATTATATTAACAATGATAATAGTAATGATAATAACAATAATGATGATGATGCTAATAATAATCGTGATGATAATGATAAAAATAATGATAATGATGATAATAATAATAATGATAATGATAATAATAATAATAATAGTATTAATAATAATAATAATAATAACGAAACTATTACTACCGCTACTACTACTAATGATAATGATAATAATAACAATAATAATGATAATGATACTAATTATAATCATAATAACAATAATAATGACGATGATGGTAATAATAATTATGATAGCAATAATAATAATAATAATAATAATAATAATAATAATAATAATAATGATAATAATAATAATAATAATAATAATAATAATAAGAAGAAGAAGAAGAAGAAGAAGAAGAAGAAGAAGAAAAAGAAAAATAATAATTATCATTATTATTATTATTATCATAATTGCAATAACAGTAACAAAAGATAATGATGAACAAATAACAGCAATAACAACAACAACAATAACAATAACAACAACAATAACAATTCTCCTTTTTCCAGCATCAGAGCCCAAAAGCCGAATCCCGTTACCTGCACCCTGGCCTCCGTCAGGTCGATCCTCATGGCCAGCTCCTCCCGGAAGAACACGTCGGGGTAGTGGGTGCGGTGGAAGGCGCGCTCGAGTTCCTCCAGCTGGAAGTTGGTGAATGTCGTCCTAAGGGAGGAGGGGCCTTGGTTACTCGGGTCTCGGGGGGGGGGGGGGGTCTGTTTGTGTGTGAATATGAATGTGTGTGTATATATATGTATGGATATGGATATGTATATATATGTGTGTGTGTGTGTGTGTGTGTGTGTGTGTGTGTGTGTGTGTGTGTTTGTGTGTTTGTGTGTATGTGTGTGTGTGTGTGTGTGTAAAGAGAGAGGTGTGTATTTTTTTTTTTTTTTTTGTATGCGTTCGCTTTATGTATGTGTTCCCGTAAACGCACAAGTATAAACATCATATTTCATAAATGTTTTGACCCATGTCTAAAAATCTAG
>NC_061827.1:13404931-13406485 GCF_019202785.1 Penaeus chinensis | reverse complement strand
TCTCTTTCTCATAAAGAGAGAGAATAAGAGAGAAAGATAGATAATTATATATATATATATATATATATATATATATATATATATATATATATGTATATCCACACCTTTCTGTTCTGGTATACAAACTGCTCTCTGCCAATGTTGAGATCTACATCGGAACTTGGCCAAGACTTCATTGCTTGTGCTTCAGTTTTGATGTTTTTTTGTGACCTTCTTGGCTGGTGCAGTCCCTATTATGGTGTCAGTGAGACCCACCTGACATCATGACGATACTTTTATTCCTCCCCAATTTAGGTGGATGTCCCTGCCCTGCTCCACGTTAAAGTTTCTTGGCTCGTTCTTGTCCCAGTATTCCAGCACGGATTCAACTTGCGCTTTGCAAATTACCTTCATTGACAGCTTCATTGACATTGACAGCTTTTGTTGCTTCTTGTTGCTGAGCATTATGGGTGACTCTAAGGATCTTAAGGAGACGTCTGTTCGAAGCCTTACAATGGTCATGGAGAGGGTTTTGTAGGGTTGACTTCCCATTTTCTTCCACAATTGGTAATGCAATATAAGGCGTTTATTAACAGTTATCTCTCATAATACCAAAAGGGCAAACTCACCCACAAAACCTTACCCTCTGGAACCATGGAAAGAAAATGATTTACGCGCAGGTGCAGGACCCAACACTTTCCCTCGCAGAACTCTTGTTTGATGTTGTGCCTTCTAAACGACACGAAGCGACTATTCGCGGGTACAATCGACGAGGAGGGACGGGGCATTTCCATTTATACCCAAATATTTTAATATCGTTTTCAGAGCCTTGTGCCACACTCGATCAAAGGTTCCTTCGAAGTCGATGGACAAAACTTAGTTGTGGTGTCCCTGATTTGGTGCCTCCAATTGTTGTACATTTGATATAAGCAGTTGAGTGTTCTTTTGGATCCATATTATTCTGGACTGAGACAATATCTTGTTTTATCACCTTAGACTACCGTCGTTTTTGTGAATTGGTGCAGTGGTACTTAGCCAAGAAAGTTTGAATTTTGAGAGACTTATTAAAATAATGGTAAAAGTTAATCAATTTGCACACTTCTGCAAAACTTCAGGGGATATGTTGTCTGGACCTATTTTTTTGTTAAGTCTAAACCATTAAGAAATTTCAGGGGCTGTAAATATTCCACATGACTTTTGCACTCGTCACTAGGTATTGATAGTGGACTTGCATTTGGATGGTCTCCCCCCCCCCCTCTCTCTCTCTCTCTCTCTCTCTCTCTCTCTCTCTCTCTCTCTCTCTTTCACTCATCCTCTGTCTGTTCTCTCTCTCTCTCTCTCTCTCTCTCTCTCTCTCTCTCTCTCTCTCTCTCTCTCTCTCTCTCTCTCTCTCTCTCCCTCTCCCTCTCCCTCTCCCTCCCCTTGTCATGTAAAAATCTGTCAATCTTGTCCTGTGTGGGAGGGGTAACTTCACCGTTCGGAGTATTCAGAGAAGGAATGACTTCTTCATCCTACTCCAAAACATTGTGCTCCCATGTTGGCCATTCTTGACTTCCGAGAGTTGTTTTCCTTCTA
>NC_061827.1:13382431-13384931 GCF_019202785.1 Penaeus chinensis | reverse complement strand
ATGAATGAAACAGCTGAAGGACCAAGCCATCAGCTGGCGATCCCAGAATGACCTTTGTGCTGTTCTCTTCGTCTCCTTCTCCCCCTCTTTCCTTCATTGCTTCTTTATTATCATTCCGTTTCTATTACCCCCTTCCTTGTCATGCTCTTCTTGAAAACTCCTGAGATCAGACTTAAGTACTCTCATGCTTTCAAGAGAATCACATGACCTGTGAGGAACGTTTGAGATTCTCAAGAGAACGTTTGGTTTCATGACTTTTGGATGAGTCGTCTTCAAGGGTCGTTGGTGCCATCTGGTCTGCGCATTCTTTTTTTTTTTTTTTTTTTTCATTCTCGCCTTCAAATAATATTTTCCTGTTTTTTTTTTCTCTCTCCACATATTCTTTTAATTATCTATTGTCTACGCTCGTCAGTCTGTCTAATCGTCTGTCTGTCTGTCATTTTTCGTTCTCTTCTCTTCCATTCCTTTCTATCTTATGTCTCGTCGTCGGTTATTCCGTCGGCCATTCAAACGAACACCCATACACACGCTGTACATCTTTTCTCTTCCTTTGTCCCTTGTATAATTATCTTTTCTACACATCGATAAATCTGCCAGCGTTTATCTATCCTCTAACAGCCATCCTGTCTATCCCTTCCGTTTTCCATAACCATAAATTTGCGTCTATATATAAACCAATCTCTAAAACCTCGTCCCTCATTCCGCCCCTCTCTACATGTCCCTCGAATTCAAACCCTCACTCCCCCTTCTTTCCCCTCTATTCCCTCACCCCACACACACCCTCCCTTTCCTCTCCTCTCCCCCTCACCTTCCTCGTCCTCCTCCTCTATCCCTCTCCCTCCCTTTCCTCTCCTCTCCCCCTCCCATTCCTCTCCTCTCCCCCTCCCCTTCCTTCTCCTCTCCCCCCTCCCCCTCCCTTTCCTCTCCCCCTCCCCTCCCCCTCCCCTTCCTCCCCCAGCTTCGTGTAGTGGTATGAAGGTCGTATTCATTGTGGTGGTTAAGAGCATCAGCGGTTTCGTCGTGCTTCGCTCTCTCAGCCTCTGCTCTGTCACACCGTTTCTGTTCTCACTATCTGCTGCTGATGCTTGAGCTCTCATCCCTGCTCCTTGGTGCTTTCTCTTTGGTTTCTCTTCGTCTTATATTTCTTTTTTTTTTGTTTTGTTTGATTCCCGGTGCCTCTGGCTTCATCTTAGTGTCTCATTATCAAATCGTTTGCTTTTCCTTCTCTTTTCCCCTTCGTTTCCTTCTCTCTCTCTCTCGAGGTTCTTTTGTCTCACGTGTTATGACTGAAATGCCTCTTTTTCTTCCTACATGCTATTCTCACCCAGTCCTCCTCCCCGCCCCACCCTTCCTTCTCATAATTTCACATTCCATCATTTATCTTATCTCTCTTATCTACTCTTCTTCCCACACCCCATTTTCTCTCACTCTCGCATCGGCAGAACGAAGGCCGCGTTCATTCGCACAGGTGATGAAGATGAGACGCTGCTGGCTAAGTGAACGCGATTGGAGATGCTCCGACGATAACAATGCACGTTTTGGGTTTGCAACGCTGCGAGTTGAATCAGACATGCGTCATAAGGGAACTATGCGAGGGTGTAAATGTTCTGATAGAGAGAGAGAGAGCATGATGAGGGAGAGTGAGAGAGAGAGAGGGAGAGGGAGTATGAGGGAGAGGGAGAGAGGGAGGAGGGAGGAGAGAGAGAGGGTGGGAAGGAGTATGAGGGAGAGGGAGTATGATGAGGGAAAGAGGGAGAAGGGAGAAGGGAGAGAAGTAGGAGGGAGGAGGGAGGAGGGATTAGGGAGGAGGGAGGAGGGAGGAGGGAGGTGGGAGGAGGGAGGAGGGAGGAGGGAGGAGGAAGGAGGAAGGATGGAGGAGAGAGAAGAGAGGAGAGAGAGAGAGAGAGAGAGAGAGAGAGAGAGAGAGAGAGAGAGAGAGAGAGAGAGAGACAGACAGACAGACAGACAGACAGACAGACTAACTCTCACCCTGCCACATCTTCACAATGAGCTGAAGTAACCTTGCGCTTTGATTCGTATTTTCATCTTTATCTAGCCCCTACAATTCACAAAAAAGTACGTCAAGATAAAACCACGAAATAGTATGATTCGAAAGCACAATAAAACACACATAAATTGCTTGCTCTCTGAATCTCCTAAATCACGTCCTCATTAATTTCATCCCGAATGTACGAATCTTCGAGAGTTTTACTACGAAAGAATCAGATCGAATCTTACATATATACGTGTAAGAACGTAATATGCTGCGTTAAATTCAGAGGAACGAGACAAAAAGACGCTTCGATACGGAGGACATTGAACCACAAACAGAGGAAACATGAGACAGACTGATATGTGTTCTCTCTGGTTCCCTCTTCCCTTTTCTTTTCCCCTTTTTCGCCATTCCCTTCCTCCCTTCCCTCTCTTCATTCCTCTCCTCCTATTTTCCTTCTTGCTTACCCTCCCTCCTCCCTCTTCTTCTCCCTCCTCCTTCCGTCTC
>NC_061827.1:13369931-13374931 GCF_019202785.1 Penaeus chinensis | reverse complement strand
AACACTACTACAATCACAGGACGGTGACTGTAGAATTATAATGATAGCAACATACAAATAATATCTCGATAACTTACTACTTATGATAGGGACAATATGAAATAGAGATAAGGATTAGCGATAATGTTGGTAGTAATGATAATACTAATAAGGTACTAATAAGGTCATTGATAACGATAATACTATCAATAATGGCAGTAAAGGATTTAGAAACCAGTGTTGATGATAGTGATGATGGTGTTGATGATAATGACAATAATTACAATAATGATAATAATAATAATAATAACAATGAAAATAATAACAATAGAAATAATAATAATAATAATAATAATAATGATACTTCCACCACTACTACTACTAAAACCACCACTACTACTACTACTATACTACTACTAAGAATAATCATAACAATAACAATTATGAGTTATGATGACAGCAATGATATCGATGATTGCTATGATAATAATAACGATATTATAAATTACAATACTCACAACAAAACAATAACAATAGTAGTGTAAACAGCTGTTGAATTATATGTTCTTAATCGTGAAAAGGTTATAATTATAAGAACAATGACAATACTAGGAGAAATATTGAGAACAATATTCGTAATAATAAACATCAATCAGATGATAAAGCACATGTTTATTGCCAATAATGAGATACGTCTTAAATATAACCCCGTGTATTTAAAAAAAAAAAAAAAAAAAAAAAAAAAAAACCTTCTAATTCCAGTTAATGCCAATTAATTAACCAAATAAATAAATATAATTCAGATAAATACATACGTACGCAAATCATTGGGTCGATATAAAAGGAGACAATCATGCTCCAAAAATGCTAAAAATAAACGCGGTGAATCTGAAATTCATAACAGATTCGTTTTATTTGAAGAGTGAGACGAGGAGAAACGGCAATGGAATCGCCGTTTTTTTTATATATCTATATATTGTTTTATTTATGTATATATATACATATATTTTTTTTTAGTGAAGATAGATTATATATATTATTCGGTACATCGTTCGGACAGTAATGTTTGATCTGAATAAAGTATTAGATAAGTTATATTCCAACCAACAACTTCCATAGATAATGATAATGATGATGATGCTTCTAATGGTAATAATGATGATGGTGATGATAACATTAAATAATGATAACAATCACAATAACAACTATAATAATAACAATAATAATCATAGTAACAACTATAATAATAATAAAAATAATGATAGAAATTATAATAACAATAAGAATATTGATAATAATAACAATTGTAACATCATAAATAAGAATAATAATAACAATGATAATAAGAAAACGTGGAATCGAGGCCCTCCAACTCCCTGCGTCCGAAAGCGTGTAAACCCGTAACGATCGCGTTTCTTATTTCCGCCTCACCTTGCTCCAAAAATCAACAGACCGCCATGGCAGACAAAGATGCCCGCGGTGAGGTTAGGCGCAGCGGCGGGAGGGAAAGAGAGAGAGATGGGAGAGACAGGCGACCCTCCCGCCCCCCGCGAGGACGCCCTGTGGGGTTTCTGTGGGCCTCCTGCGTCTTGCTCCGCCGCCATTATTGTTACACTGTTGTTAGAGGGTAATCGCGGGGAAAGATCTCCCGGTTACTCTTTTATTGAATTTGTTGTGATTATTGGCGCGTCGAGTGGGAGGCGGGATTTTTCTAAAGGGGGGGAAGGGGTGGAGGGGTGGAAGAGAGGTTTGCGCGCTGGGGAAAAAAAAAGAAAGAAAAAAATAATTGAGCGGGAAATTGGTTGCGCGGGAAACTTGCTCGAAAGCACGACCCATCGGCATCTCTTCTCTTCTTTTTTTTATACGATCGATAAACACGAATCCCTATCTTATTAATATATATTTTTTAATGTTCATAACATCATCTCTTTATTTTAATCCTCCCCATTGCTCATTCATTACGCTATTCACGGCAGCAAGGCGCTAAATCACAAAAAAACAAACGACGGAAATCAAAGGCCTTGGTCGGTCTCCCTCGGCAGTCGGGCGCGCTTCAAAAGGCTTGATTAGTGGTTTGTTGTAGTAGCTTTTGTACGCTCGCCCGCCGCCACTTACAGGCCATTGTAAACATCACCTTCGCCATTGTGTAGCCTGTCTGTCGGACTGTCTGTTTCACCCTTCGGAAATCCCTGTGAAGTTCGGAAGTTCGAATTTTTAGGTAATATAATTTTGGTAGTGACGCGTCGATCTGTCATCGTTATCATGAGTTAACTGCGTTGTGTTGTATGATTATTATTGTCTTTGGGCTAAATAGGATAAAATGGTGGTTCTATGAATATTTGCTAATTAATGAATTGCTAATTAATTGACATAGATAATTCTTATTATAACAGTAATGGTTATAATTATATAAAATGATAATAATGATAATAATAATAGCGAAAATATTTAAGCTAATGTTAATAATACTAATACCAATACTGCTACTGCTACTATTACAACTACTACTCTTAATGATGATGATGATGATAATGATATGATGATTATGATTATGCTGCCGCTGCTGATGACAGTAATAATAATAATAATATCAATAATTATGCTAAAGATAATGAAATTGATAATAAATACATAACAATCGTAATGATAATAACAACAATGATAATACTATGATAATAATGATAATCATAATCATAATGATAGTAATAGTGTTAATAATAACAATAGTAATAATGATAATCAAAATAGTAATATAATTGGTAATCATAATAACATTAATGAAACTGATAATGATGCTTATAGTAATGATAATAATAATAGTAATAAAGTTAATGATTAATAACAATGATAATAGTGATAATGAATATAGTAATGATAATAATTGTAATGGTAATAATGATGATGATGATGAGGAGGAGGATACTAGCAATAATAATGATAATAGTAATAATTATGATAATAATAAGTAATGATAATAATAGTGACAGTAATAAAGATGTTAATGAAATCAGTAATGGTAATAATAATAATAATAAAATCACAGAAAAGACAATGACCAAACTTTATCAGGATTCCTGTTTTTTTTTTTTTGTTTGTTTTTTGAAGGAAAGGAAAAGAAAAACGACACATTGGGATTAATAAAGTTAATTTCTTCGCTTTCCTGAATTGTATTTTCTTTGTTCGTGTCAAATTAACAAAAGTTGCAATTGGGAGAAGTTCTGTTTTTTTTGTTTTGTTTTTGTTTTTTCGGAAAATAATCAGATTTGAAATCAAATTACTTCACTTTTAATTTTCCATTTCATATACAGATTTCTTGCAATCGAGTTAAATAATCTGCCGTTTTCTTTAATATTCTTCAATACATCTTCGTATGATTTTATCAATGTATATTAATAATCAAATCTCCCTATATTACGTTTATTCCAATGGCTAATTATAGCTATCGCATAAGCAGATGATCTATTGTGCATAATCATATTCAACTTATACCTTTGCCACATGTGTAGTTTAATAGCATATAACTCTTGACACGTGTTAGTACAGTTAATGACTCAGTAACGCACAAAAAAAGAGGGAAAAAAAAAGGAAATAGAAGGATAAAAAAAATTAATAATGAGGGTCTCCAAGAGTGAAAGGGAGAGGGTGGGAACTGCTGGTGCCTGAGCTCGACTGAAGAGAGCTGAAGAGGGGGCTTAGCAAAACGGCTTAAAAGACTCGTTGCGGCCGGGGAGGAGGGCCGCTGTGAACATGGGTCGCTGGCCACCGCCCATGGACACTGGAATTTGCATACAGGGATCGTAGCGTGACAATGGGACATTATGGTGTCACAAACCGAAGTATTTTACTGCTAGGGTGGGGGGAGGGGGGAAGTTTGAGGAGAGGGAGGTGGAGAGAGTGAGTGAGAGAGATAGAGGGAGAGAGAGAGAGAGAGAGAGAGAGAGAGTGAGAGAGAGAGAGAGAGAGAGAGAGAGAGAGAGAGAGAGAGAGAGAGAGAGAGAGAGAGAGAGAGAGAGAGAGAGAAAGGGAGAGAGAGAGAGAGAGAGAGAGAGAGAGAGAGAGAGAGAGAGAGAGAGAGATAGAGAGAGAGAGAGAGAGAGAGAGAGAGAGAGAGAGAGAGAGAGAGAGAGAGAGAGAGAGAGAGAGAGAGAGAGAGAAACAGATACAGAGAGAGAAAGAGATATCACCCTCTACCACCACAAAAAAAAAAAAAAAAAAAAAACACGAGAGTTTCGCGGGCATACAGATCAACTAATAAGTCGGTAGATAGGCTCAGTCAGACAGACAGATTAAAAAAGAAGGGGTTGGGAGGCAGAGGGAGGGAGGGCATAAAAAGGATAATAAAATACGGGTAGCATAACGACGATCAACGGGGTCATTAGCGTCACATAGCAGATGGTAAATTAGTGAACAATCATTAAACATATGTTGCTGCCTTAAGCCTCGCCTCCTACAGAAACAAGACCACATAGCAACATAATAATATCAAATCTATTGGCGAACTTTAGCTTGTAATGGAGGGCAAAGAGCAGATTGTAACATGCTGGAAAGGGAAATTTTAGGCTCAAAAGCGGAGAGGTGACCAAAATTAATGATGTTTGTTGATGCCAAGTAGATTAGCCAGGGCGAGATAGAGGGGGATAAATGGAGAGGGGACAGTCAGCGAAGTGACGGAATTCTGGGGATATGGAGGCACGCATGGACACAGCGCATAGGATTTTTATCTCACTCTCTCTTATTCTACATACATACATACTTATTTCTATACATACATACATGCTTACTTCTATACATACATAATACTTACTTCTATACATACATAATACTTACTTCTATACATACATACATACTTACTTATATACATACATACATACTTACTTCTATACATACATACATACTTACTTATATACATACGTACATACATACTTATTATATACATACGTACATACATACTTATATACATACGTACATACATACTTATATACATACATGCTTATATATATACGTACATACTTACTTCTATA
>NC_061827.1:13294931-13297431 GCF_019202785.1 Penaeus chinensis | reverse complement strand
TATTACGCGGGGGTGATAGACGGCGGGGAGGGGAGGGGAGGGGAGGGGAGGGGGGAGGGGAGGGACACGAGTGTATATGTGCGTGTGTTTTGGGGAGGAAACGAGGTTGACAGAAAAGGAAAAGAAAAAAATATGTATATGTATATATATACATATATATATGTAGATATATATATATATATATATATATATATATATATATATATATATATATATATATGTGTGTGTGTGTGTGTGTGTGTGTGTGTGTGAGAGAGTATATATATATATGTACATATATATATATATATATATATATATATATATATATATATGTGTGTGTGTGTGTGTGTGTGTGTGTGTGTGTGTACATGCATACATACATACATACATACATACATACATACAAACATACACACACACACACACACACACACACACACACACACACACACAGACACCCACACACACACCCACACACACACACACACACACACACACACACACACACATACACACACATATATATATATATATATATATATATATCCTCCTATATCCTCCTGAACTCCAACTTCAGGTCTGAAGAAGAACGGATAAGGATAAGTCCGATATGCGAAGCTGAGCCTCGCCCGGGCTATGCCCATGAGGGGAGCCCGGCCTGTGTCGACGAATGCCGACTCGCTACCGTGCGTCAGCTGGTGCTGACTAGGCTGAGTGTAAGGGTATCTGTTGGAGGAGGCCTCTCATAAATGTATCATCAAAGTGATGATGCCCGCGAAGCGGGTTGAAAGAACACAGGCCTGGATTGGTGGGCCCTGTTTACCCCATGAAAAAAAAGTATCTGGGTTCCCTTATAAGGATGTGGTGACGCATTAAAGTACCCCTTCATATAATTAAAGTTAGCTATTCACACCCAGCTTCCACAAAATAAGGCAAATTACGAGGTCAAATACAACCTTTTCTCTGGTTCGACGCCAGCTCACTGTAAGATGCATGGAGGACACACAAAACACGTTCGGTCTTAACACTCAGTTTATTTGTGGGAATCCTCCCCCTTGTATAGGCGAGGGGAAACAGTGGATTACAAAGTTTCGATGAAAACCAATATTCACAATACAATTTATTTTGAAAATAAAATAAACACATTGCAAAAGTATCAAAAAGTAAAACTGATTTATAAAGATCACAAATAATAAAACTGAAAATATAAAACGAACAAAAACAATAATTATGGCAGAGCACCACACAGAACAAAACTCGTAGCCAGTCCTCTAGGATCATAAAAAACAACCAAAAATATCACAGAACATAAAGTAAGGTAGAAAACCAATGCTCAGTAGCTAAAACAAAAGAGGGAAATGTACCAAAAGCATTTATAATTAGAAACAAAACAACAAAAAAAAAAAAACAGGCAAACAAAGCTTCGACTTGCTTACCAAATAACAAAACTATGAGATGGGTAAGTAAGACAAAATACAGTATAAAAAGAGCAGAACTAAAATCCTGCTTAGCGGCACTCTGGTAAAAAAAAAAATAATCACTTCTGAAAGACCCGATAATAAAAATAAAAAAAGAAAGGTTGATAATTGAAAAAAAATGAAACAATTACTTTGAAATGGACAGTAATTTGCATAAATGTCTGAGTGAGCATCTAAGAGGGCAAGGCATAAGGTATGGGGAATGGCAGCTGATCCGTATATCGTATGTCCTCCAGGATCTCCATACTTTTCCGTGGCCAGGATTGGGGCAGGATGTAGGTTAAGGAAGGGATAGACTGAGGTAAAATGAACAGGAACAATGCTTAGGGCAGACGAAAATGGATGGAAGAAGAAGGAGTGAAAAAAACAAACAGAAAAAAAAACATTACTAGATAAACATGGAATCTTAGGTCTAGGCAGTTTTGAGAGGAAATCTTGGAGTATAAGAGAGGGAAGAGTAAGAAGACAATGCAGAATAGCAGAAAAGAACAACTCAAGTAAGAAAAAAGAACCGATGCTAGAAGGTTTCTAGGAGGTAAAGGTAGAGACATACAAGCTGGGAGAGCAAAAGGAAGAGACACAAGCGAGAAGAGGGAAAGGAAGAGACACACCAGCGAGGAGAGGGAAAGGAAGAGACACACCAGCGAGGAGAGGGAAAGGAAGAGACACACAAGCGAGGAGAGGGAAAGGAAGAGACACACCAGCGAGGAGAGCAAAAGGAAGAGACACAAGCGAGAAGAGGGAAAGGAAGAGACACACAAGCGAGGAGAGGGAAAGGGAGAGACACACCAGCGAGGAGAGGGAAAGGAAGAGACACACATGATAGGCCGACACGCTACCACTGTACTAGACTGGAGGCTGAAGGAGAAGGGTGGCTCGATTGTCAGGAGATTGCAACCGTTCTCTGGTGCGCAGGACTAGGTCACTGTTGAGGATGGATAAGGAACAGTTAGTCACGAATCTTGCAGAGGAGGTCGAAAGCCATTTCCTAGTAAATGACCTTCGTCCTGCCCACCAAGCCCTGAGAAAGCTGAACTCCA
>NC_061827.1:13277431-13279931 GCF_019202785.1 Penaeus chinensis | reverse complement strand
CTCTCCTCCTCTCTCCCACTCCCCCTCTTCCTCTCCCTCTCCCCTCCTCTCTCCCACTCCCCCTCTCCCTCCCCCTCTCCCTCCCCCTCTTCCTCTCCCTCTCCCCTCCTCTCTCCCACTCCCCTCTCCCCCCCCTCTCCCTCCCCTCTCCTCTCTCTCTCTCGTCTCTTCCCTTCTCTGCTCCTCCTCTTCCCCCCCGCTCCACTCCTCTCTCTCCTCTCTTCATCTCTCCCTCTTCTCTCTCCGTCTCTCTCATCTCCTCTGCCTCTCCTCTCTCTCTTCTCTCTCTCTCTCTCTCTCTCTCTCTCTCTCACTCTCCTCAACTCCCCGTCTCCCTTTCCCTCTCTCTCTCCCCTCTCTCTCTCTCTCTCCCTCTCTCGATCCCCTCCTCTCTCCCACTTCCCCCCTCTCCCTCGCATCTCTCCTCTCCCTCTCCCCTCTCTCCTCTCGCCTCTCCTCTCTCCCCACTCCCCCCACTCCCCCGCCCCTGTCCCCGATACCCTCTCCCCTCGCTCTCTCGCCCTCTATCGCTCCCCTCCTCTCTCCCCTCCCCCATTCCCTCCCCCGTCTCCCTCTCCTCTCTCTCTCTCTATCTCTTTCTCTTCTCTCTCTCTCTCTCTCTCTCTCTTCCTCTCTCATGCTCTCCCTCCCCGTCTCCCTCTCCTCTCTCTCTCTCTCTCTCTCTCTCTCTCTCTCTCTCTCTCTCTCTCTCTCTCTCTCTCTCTCTCTCTCTCTCTCTCTCACTCTCTCCCTCCCCGTCTCCCTCTCCCCTCTCTCTCTCCCCTCTCTCTCTCTCTCTCCCTCTCTCGCTCCCCTCCTCTCTCCCACTCCCCCTCTCCCTCCCCCTCTTCCTCTCCCTCTCCCCTCTCTCTCTCGCTCTCCTCCTCTCTCCCACTCCCCCTCTTCCTCTCCCTCTCCCCTCCTCTCTCCCACTCCCCCTCTCCCTCCCCCTCTCCCTCCCCCTCTTCCTCTCCCTCTCCCCTCCTCTCTCCCACTCCCCTCTCCCCCCCTCTCCCTCTCCCTCTCCTCTCTCTCTCTCTCCCCCTCCCCCTCTCAGCGCACTTAGGAGATAAGGGGGAGGATGTGATAGGATAAACAGAAAAATATAGATAACGACGTATTGCAGTAATTCAGATGGATAATGGGGAGGTAGGGGAGGAGGAGACGACAGAGAGATACAGAGAGAGAGAGATAGGATCTGTGTGTGTGTGTGTGTGTGTGTGTGTGTGTGTGTGTGTATGTATATCTATGTGTGTGTTTTGTGTGTATATACATACATATATTTATATATATATATATATATATATATATATATATATATATATATATATATATATATATATATATATATACAGGTAAATACACACACACACACAAACACACACACACACGCACACACACACACATGCATATATATATATATATATATATATATATATATATATATATATATATATATATATATATATATATATGTATAAATATGTATACATATACAAACATATATTTGTGTGTATATACATACATATGTATTCACACACATAGACATGTATATATGCATACATATGTATATGTACACACACACACACACACACACACACACACACACACACACACACACACACAACCACCTACATGTCTCTCCGCGCATGCCTCCCTCCGAGCGGCCGATCCCTTACGTTCTCCCCGGACGGACGCGGCATAAATGCTTCCTGAGTCGCGCGTCACCTTTGTCTCCGCGATGAAGTCAGACGCTCGATTACAGGATACAATTTCTTCGGATCGCTTGCCTTCTCTCTCTTTTTTTTCTTTTGTCTTCATTCTGTCACTGTTTTTTATTTATCAGTTTGTTTAACTATCGAATGATTTGTATTTATGTCTGTCTGTATGTCTGTTTGTGTATGTGTCATTCCATTGATGTATTAATATTCTGTTTGTATGTCTGTCTGTCCATCTATTGGTTAATTTATCGATGTCTCTAACTTTCTGTCTGTGTCTGTCTATCTATCTGTCTGTCTGTCTTATTTCATGTTTCTTACTCAGTCTTTTTGCTCATCTGTCTATCTGCCTAGTCACCCAATTATCTATCTCTATCAGTATCTCTTTCTGCCACCCTATCTATTCACCTTTGTTCATCAGTATACCTCGGTCTGTGTCACTCTCTATCTATCTGGATCCCTATCTATCCATTCTCACATAAATCTATCTATCTATCTATCTATGTCGTTATTGTTTCTCTTTACCTCTCTCTCTCCTTCTCTCTCTCTCTCTCTCTCTCTCACACACACACACACACACACACACACACACACACACAATACAGATGATAGTGATAATAATAGAAATGGTAACAACAGTGATAATGAAATACTAATAACAATAAAAAAGATAACAATAATGAAAGCAATAGTAGCAATGATAATGATGATGATAACAAAAAGAAAATATATAAACTGATAACATAAACAAAGGTAACAATAATGGAAAGGACGGATGGACA
>NC_061827.1:13234931-13242431 GCF_019202785.1 Penaeus chinensis | reverse complement strand
AGCGGTTCATGGCATTAATATTGATGATGTTGCATAGTCCTACTCGCAAATCCTGTGCGAGTGTGTGTGTGTGTGTGTGTGTGTGTGTGTGTGTGTGTGTGTGTGTGTGTGTGTGTGTGTGTGTGTGTGTGTGTGTGTGTGTGTGTTTGTATGTGTGTGTGTGCTTTATTATTATTTATTAAGATATTGAACGACATACTTGTGTGTCGCGAGTCGTTCATCACCACTGAAATGAACAAATATGCGATTACGATGATCGCCAGAGAGCCAATACGACAGACAGATAGAAATATAGACGGTTACATAAACAGGCAGATAATTATATAGATCGCTCGATAGATAGACAGATAGATAGACAGGTAGATATATCCCCCGAGGTAGAGAATCAGGTAAATCTATAGAACAAATAAAAAGAGACAATATGATAGATAGACAATTCGACAGATAGGCATTTAGAGATAAATAAATAAATAAATCTACCAGACGGAACAAAGCCATAATCACAAATTAGGCTGCGTAGAAAGGTTTAAAAAGTGCTTGATGTGGGAACGTTAGCCAGATTTTTTTCGGGGAGCCATGGTATAGAACAGGAAAATGCAATATTTGGCTGCACAAGGTGAATGAGGAAAACGGAATATACGGAATAACAAGGAATGCTTGGATGTGTGCGTCTGCGCTTGTGTGCGTTTTAAGTGAGAGTAAGTTTTGCGTGTGTCGATACGTATATGTGTGTGTTTATGTGTGTTTGCGTGTGCGGAAGACGTGCGTGACTGGGAACTTTGACTGGGCAGGTGAGTGGGAAGGGAAATGGGGAGGAATAAGAGAAAGAAGGGAGAAAGAGGGGAAAGGAGGCGGGGACGTGATTTTTTTTTTTTTTTTTCTCTCTCTTTCTTTTTTATTAAACCCAGCAGCTGGACGAACCCAAGCATTGCTCACCATGGATCTGAAGAGGTTTTGCTCTGAGGCTCAGTAAATCAAACGGTTTAACTTTGCGAGGGTTGCTCTCTTATCGAACGAACTTCCGTCAAACGATTCCGGAAAAGAGGAGAGTTTCGGAACACCTTGGAACGACGGAGGCGAACTTTTATGGCGGAGCTATATTGTTTTCATGTTGTTTGCCTTCGCTCTCATTCTTAGTCATAATCCCTGTTTTTCTGTCTGTCTATCTGCCCCTCTCTCTCTCACATTGTATATATGTATATATATATATATGTATATATGTGTGTGTGTGTGTGTGTGTGTGTGTGTGTGTGTGTGTGTGTGTGTGTGTGTGTGTGTGTGTGTGTGTGTGTGTGTATGTATGTGTCTGTTTATATATATATATATATATATATATATATATATATATATATATATATATATATATATATATATATGTATATATATTGTCCACTTAGGTTCATTCTATAGATAATCTAATCAACATATCAAAGCACAAAAACATAAAACAATAATAATGATGACATTGCTATTGACAATGACAATGATAATGATAATAAAAAGATAAATCATAATAACAACAATAATAACAAGTAATGTTGCCAATACCAAAAACAAACTTCCATAATGAACCAGCGACCCTCATCCCAGTCCAAGTAACTCTATCAGTGCCACAAACAATGTTGCAAGAGCCAGCCATGCCCAGTCGCATAATCAAACAATTAAACTCTCTCTAGTTTTTTTTCTTTGTTGAGATCTTGTTTCATCAGGTTCGAATGAGCACGGAAGAATTAAATGGATGATGAGATTGTCATTATGCGGTTATTATCATTATCATTGCTATTTTCATCTTTATCTTTAATACTATTATCATATTTGTCATTATTACTGAGACTGTTGTTATCATAATTGTCATTATCATTATTATTATCATTATTATTATGGTTATTATCATTATTACCATAAATCTTTATTATTATTATCATTGTTGTTATCATTATCATCATCAATGATATCATTGTTTTTATCATTATCATCATCAATATCATTATATCCTCCTCATCATCATCATTATCAATATTGTAGCTGTTATTATTACTACTACTACTATTACTACTATTATTATTATCATTATTATCATTATTATTATTATTATTACCATTATTATCATTATTATTATTATCATTATTATTATTATTATTACTATTTTTTTTTATTTTTGTTTGCAATAGAGGACTCTACTCCAATAAGGGCCGGGTCAGGGAGACGTCTTTGCCAGAATATTCTCCTATCAACATTGGTGAATTAGCATGTACTGCGTTTCTGCGTATTTTCGTTATGATCTGATGATAGATGGTTTACATTTATCAATAAATTTATATTTGTGGCTATATTTGTTTAGCTACATCCTTGGAAAAAATATACAGTCTAAAAGAAATTAGTATGCAGGCTATTATTATTACTGTCATTATCGTTACTGACACTGTTATATCATTATCTTCCTCCTCCTCTTCCTCCTTCTCCTTTTCTTCTTCCTGTTCTTCCTCCTCCTCCTCCTTTTCCTCGTCCTGTTCTTCCTCCTCCTCCCCCTCTTCCTTCTCTTCCTCCTCCTCTTCCTCCTTTTTTCTCCTTCTGTACTTCCTCCTCCTCCTCCTCTTCCTCCTCCTCCTCCTCCTCCTCCTTTTCCTCCTCCTGTTCTTCCTCCTCCTCCTCCTCCTCTTTCTCTTCCTCCTTTTCCTCCTGTTCCTCCTCCTCCTCCTCCTCCTCTTCCTTCTCCTCCTTTTCCTCTATTTCCTCCTCCTGTTCTTCCTCCCCCTCCTTTTCCTCCCTTTCCTCCTCCTGTTCATCCTCCTCCTCATCCTCCCCCTTCCCCTCCTCCTTCTCTTCCTCCTCCTCCCATTCTTCTTTTTCCTCCTCCTCCTCTTCCTCCTCCTCCTTCCCATCACCATCATCCTTCTTCTTCCTTCTACTTATCCCCTTCTCTTCTTTCCTCTCTGTCATGAACATTCCTTTTTCGCAAAATAAAAACAAAAACAAAAACAAAAACAGTCTTGACATACCACATTCGTCGACGTAAAGTAAGTAAGAACATAAAATTTTATGACTGTTTTATGACTTTCCTTTTTTTTTTTTTTTTTTTTTTTTTTTTTTATTCGTATGAAAATGGTGTATCCCTAAAGTGAATTAGTGAAATGTATTGCCAGGATATTTGATAGATTTTTGATATGGTTGGTTGTGTGGCGTTGTCATTATTGTCATGTCATCGTTGTTATTATTATTATTGTTGTTGTTATCATTTTCATTATTATTTCTGTTATTACTATTACTATTTTTATTATTATCATTATCATTACTGGTGTTATCATTATTGGTGTGATCATTATTATTTTTGTTATTATTAACATTATTATTATCATTATCATATTATATTATTATTATTATCATAATTATTATCATTGTTATTATTGTTATTGTTGTTATTATTATTATTATTGTTATTATTATTATTATTATTATTATTATTATTATCATTATTATTATTATTATTATTTTTATTATTATCATTATTGTCATTATTACAATTATCATTATTATTGTGATCATTATTATCAATATTACTGTTATTCATCTTTATTATCATTATTGTTATTATTATTATTTCTGTCACCATCATCTTCATCATCATCATTGTTATCATTATTATCATTATTCTTATTATCGTTACTATTAGTATTGTTACTATTACTATTATTATCATCACTCTCATTATCTTATCATAATTGTAATCATTATTATAATAGTAATGATAATTATTTGTATTATTATTATATTATTATTATTATTATCATTATTGTCATTATAATTATCAGCATCAGTATCATGAATATTATTACTATTATCACTATTATTGATATTACCATTACTTTTGTTATTATCATTATAATTGATAATTATCATCATTATTATTGCTATTATTATTATCATTATCATCATAACTAGTAGTAATAGTAGTAGTAGTAGTAGTAGTAGTATCAGTATTATAGTATCATTCTAAAATAAAAAAGAAAGAATATTCTGAGAAAGGAAAGAAAAAGAAATAACAAAAATAATAAAAATGAACTAAGGATAGTAAAGAAAGAGAAAGACAAAGAAAGAAAATAAGAAAAAGAGGGAATAGCTAACCACGTCTCGACTTTCCCCTAAAAACAAGTCTCGTTCTCTCTGTCTTAAGAAAATAAAATAAAAACAAAAGAACGCGGTAAAACTTTCCCTCGACAACTGGCAGGAAGGGTCAGGAACAATCTTTTTCCTTTTCTCTCTGGCGTTGGCTGGTGCATGCGAGCTGTTCATGTCCAGGAAAGAGGAGGAAGGAAAGAAGAATAATAGAAGAGGAGAGAATATAGATAGATAGAAAACTAGGTATATGTTTTTTTTTTCTTTTCTTTTTTTCCCCCTTTTTCTGTTTACATGAATTTGTGTGATTTGAGTCTTGAATACAGAAGAGGGAAATCGTGTTTTGCGAAATTTTCAAATGCATTCCTAAATTTAATTCTCGCGCCAATATTCAATTTCTCACGTCGCTTCTCAAATTCCCAAATCAAATTCTCACGCCAAATCTCAAATGCCATACTTATAAATTGTTTACTACACACCAGATCATTATCCTGCAGTTTAATCACTTAATAACACAAGTAAAAGCTATTAATATAAATCTTTGATTATCTTACTACGTATTATATGTCCAATATTTATTTCAATAGGTATTTTTGCCAAATAATAAGGAATCCAAGGCAGTTTAATTTCACGATCAGAATTGTAAGGAATCTAGTAAATGGCATCGTATTAGTAAAAGTGATATGCTAATAAATCTAAGCACCACCTAGAGTGTAAAGAATCAGCTAAAATAAATGGCCACTCAGTGAAATGCAGATAAACTCTTACCCGTTTTTCTTTTTCTCTTTATCATTCTTATTACCATATTATCATCATTGTTGTGTTTTATCATTGTTATTATTCCTCTCTTTATTGTTATTATTATTATTATTATTATTATTATTATTATTATTATTATTATTATTATTATTATTATTATTATCATTATTATCATAATAATTATTGTCATTATTATTATTATTATTATTATTGTTTTTATTATCATCATCATCATTATCATCAACAGTAGTATTAATATCTTTGTTATTATTATTACTATTATCATTATTGATATGATTATATTATTATTATTGCTTTTGCTATTATTACTATTATCATTATCATATTTGTAACTCTTGTTACTATTATGTTGCTATTATTTTCTTGTTGTTATCATTATTACTACCCTTATTATTATTATTATTATTATTATTATTATTATTATTATTATTATTATTATTATTATTATTATTATTACTATATTATTATTATTATCATTATTATTATTATCATTATTATTATTAGTAGTAGTAGTAGTAGTAGTATCATTATTATTATCATCATTATTATAATTGTTATTATCATTATTGCTAATACTGTTATCATTATCATTATTATCATTATTATTTTCATTATTATTATTATTATTATTACTATTATTATTATTATTATTGTCATTACCATTATCATGATCACCATTATTATTATTATTATTAATATCATTATCATATCATTTTTATTTATCATAATTATTTTCATCATGTTCTAATTATCATTGATGTCATTAGTATTATTAATATAATTATTACTATTATTATTATCATTATTACTATTATTATTATCTTTATTATTGTTATTATCATCTGTATTATTATAACTATTGTTATTATGATTAATGTAATTATCATCATTATTGTTAATAGTAATAGTAGTAGTATTGCTATTATCATTTTCATTAACTTTATTATTGTTATTATTGTTATCATCTTTATTATCATTATTATTATTATCATTTTAATTTCTATTATTATTATCCTCATTATTATTACTATTGTTATGATTATCATTATCGTTGTTATCATTACTTTTATCATTATTATCATTAGAATTATTTTTTTCATTGTTGTTGATCCTTCAGCTGTTGTAATTATCATTATTATCATTATTGTTTTTTATCATTACTACAATTATTATCATCTATTTTCTATTGTTATTATCATCAATATTTTGATAGTAGTAGTAGCAACAATATCATTATCATTATTACTATCATATTAACATTATGTTTATCATCATGATCATCAACATCGCTTTTATTATTAATCGTAATTAATAATAATCATCATTATCATCCTCATTGGTGTTATTATTATTGTTATTATTATTACTATCATTATTACTATTTATATCATTTTCATCTTTATCATCATCATTATTATCACTATTGTTATTATCATCATCATTGCTGTTATATTAACATTACCATTTCCCCTATTCTCCCTTTCTCTCTCTCTCTCTCTCTCTCTCTCTCTCTCTCTCTCTGCCTCAAATCGTCATTTCCCCCTTTACTTCTCTCTTCAATTCCGCTCTCTTTTGCTCTCGCGTCAAAACACCGAGATCCGCAGAAAATCAAAGATATATGAATTAATGTGTTCTATAGTCCTTGCATTTTGGACTGACAGAGGGAATAGAAAATATTTTCGGGGGCATAACCACACCATGAAAAGCACTAGTTTGGGAATTCAATCTTAAAAACAAAAGGTATTGCTCTCAATGTCTTGCATTTGTCCCTAATTCTCAAAGTACATCAGCTGATGGCCGCTGACAGCAAATCGCAAATCCCGTACAGTGTCACTCCCCGACAGAACAATGATAAAATGACAAAGATTCACAAAACCTCGTACGATTCCAAGGGTTCAGGGACTAATCTACATGCTAATGGTTCTCTACAGACACATCGGCATAGATTACGTTCCTTTCTTCAGGGGATTTTTGAGAGAAACGCTGATTGCATTCCGGGTAGATGGTCGACGACTGAATAACGCTGTACCATGGGACGTTTCCTATGATGCTGTTTCCACGAATACGAAGGATCATTGTTGTTATTTTCTCTTAGCAGATTTATTTATGGCTTCATTTTATTTGGTTTCATCTCAACCATGCACACCTCCAAAGGCAGGTTTTGGGAGTTAAACGTATTTGGTAATGTTTGATTAGTTATTGACACTTCGAGCAATTCCTGATAAGAACTGGGTGACATTGTTGTGATATTGAGTTATATACATATATATATATATAAATATAAATAAATAAATATGTATATACACATACATATATATATATATATGTAAGTATTTATGTGTGTAGTAAATATATATTGTTACTATTCGCTGACCAACTACTTAAAATATTCTGGCAAAAGAATAATTTAGTTAAAAGTGCACATTTTCAATAAAAGTAACTTCATAAGAATTTGCATAAAGCAGCCAAACAGAATGGTGTCTCATTATCTCGCCAAGGAAGAAAATGTAGTTGCAATAGCGCTATCATGATGATTATCATTATTGTTATTATCCTTTTTACTATTATCATTAGTACTCTCACCATCATCATTATCATAGTCTTTCT
>NC_061827.1:13174931-13199931 GCF_019202785.1 Penaeus chinensis | reverse complement strand
AGTGTTAGTTGTGTTATCCTCATTATTCTCTTCATCTTACCTGTCATATTTTACTCCATAAATCTAAGTTTCTTCAAGCGCGCGGACGCTCGTTAAGGAAATTAAATATTGACTAAAACTATTTTCTGCAAAGTTACGATTTGATGAAAGAAGATGCCTAATATGATCAGCGAATAAGTGAAAGGACAATATAGGAAAAAAAAGGAAAACAAAAATCGTTTAAAACTTTTAATTCAAACACATTTCTTCTCTCTTTCACTTGCTCCATCGCGTTCTCTGGAAATTCTTAAATTACCTTTTTAAATGTCGATGAAATGCATAAGTTTATTTTCTTTTCCATTTTTTTTTTGTTTATTTTCTTTTTCTTCTACTACTACATCTTGTTCTTCTTGCTGTTCTTCTTCCTCCCTTTATTTTCTTCTTCCTCTTCTTCTCCCTTTCCTCCTCATTTATCTTCTTCCTCTTCTACTTCTCCCCCTCAACTTCTTGCCTCTAATGACTTCTATATCAAAATATATACATTTAGACAGACAGATAGATAGATAGGAAATAAATATAACAGGTTGAATTTCCTGCACTTACCCGTCTGGAAATGCACTTCACTGATACAGTCACATCTGCCAGTCATTCAATCAATAGTATAGACTGTAACGATAAATTGTCCAATAAGGTTCACACTCAGAACAGCAAGCGACACAGATAACTTCAACAGGCAAAGAGGTTCACATAAAAAAATTAAAACATTCCAGTGTACATCTCTGTACTTGGTATGGATTGTACTGTACTGTGCACTCGCTTAGAATGCACTCATATCAATTTAGTATATCGCTATGTCAGTATATCAATCTATCCAGTATATCATTATATCAGTATATCAATATATTCAGTATATTAATATATCAAGATATTTCAGCATATTTCTGTAATAGGGCTTCCTTGCATTGCACTTTACACTCAATCTGTTCTCAGGTCGATCCTCTGCTTTACTCTTGGATCCGAAATTGAAAGGATCCGATTGCAATGGCCTGGTGCAATTCCCCCATCAGGGTGCCAGTGCAATCAGGCCTTTGATTAGGATGTTAAAGAAGGTCATAAAAAGAATGAAAGAGACACAGGGCGTGCGAACTGAACTTTGTCACTCCATTGTCGCTTGAGCACCAAGGACAGTGTTGCCAACCAAACACGAATTGACTTTGTGACCGGATCTTAGTTGGAAAAAGAAAGAAGGGAAGAGAGATGGGGGGGAGGAGAAGAGAAAAGAAAGAGAGAACAAAACACAGCAAAAAAGAACGTTTGTGTGTTTTACCGGTTGCCCGTCTGTTCGTCCGGTAACCCAAAGGCAAAAGAAAATGAAAGTATGCTTCGTAGTTCAAATGACAGATTACATAACCAATGTTTAATTGAAGTTCATAGTTTTAGGTAATGTATTCATGTGGCCAAGCGAATGAACATAACTTTATAGGAATATAACCACTATAGAGAAAATGGATATTTCCTATTATCTTTACTTCAGTACATATATTTTATTTTCTACAAGGAGCTGCACTTAATTAGATTTGTATGTGTATGTTTTTTTTTTTCTTTGGTTCTTTCAAATCTAACGACCAATTGGTTATATTTCATTACCCTGCAGGAACAAACGCAAGTAACAGCAGTATTTTCTTTGCTGAAAACTTCCCCGTTCCCTTATCTTATACAGTAAATTTCTCTTTGTTTCCTAGTTCCTACTCGATGTTTCTCTTCCATAGCAATAAAATAATTTTTCTGTTTTCTTCTTCCCCTACCCTCGTTCCTCTTCGTCTGTCTTTGTTTCAGATTTTATTACTGTTATTTTTTTTCTCTCTCTCTCTTTCTTTCTTTTTGCTCCATGCCTGTTACCTTGACACTTTCTCTTTTCCTCTATATCCATTTCTTTCTGTGTCCCCCCTATCACTTGCCACTTCGTTCCTCTTTCGCTTTTATTCCCTTCACCTCTCACTCCCCCTTGCTTCATCTTCTATCTCTTGTCCTACTTCTTTCTCTCTCTCCTTCCAACTCTTTCCATTTTGCTTCTCCTTTCTTTTCTCGGTCTTTCACTCCTTCCATCTTTTCTTCGTTTTTATCCCTTCTTCCCTTTCCGGCTCTTTTCTTCAGCTTCCACTCTTCTCTATACATTTTTTCTATCTTTCTTCTTTATTTTTATATTTCCCTCTTCCTTTTCTTCCGTTATTTTACGTTAAACCCTTCCACTTCTTCCGCTTCTAATCTTCATCTTCCCCTCTTCTCCTTCCATTTCCAACACCTGGTCTTGATTTTTCTCAGATTTTTCTCACGTTTTTCTCTTTCATTTCTTCCATTTGCTCGCTTTAGCCCCCCCCCCCCCCCCCACACACACACACGTCTTCCATCTCTTTTTCTTCCTCTTTCAAACTTTTCCTTGCTTTTCTTCCTCCTATTCTCTTTCTTTTTCTCTCTCCTTCCATCTTCCTCCCATTCTCTCACTTTTTCCCTCTCCTTCTTTCTTCCTCTTCTTCCTCCCATTCACTTTCTTTTTCTCTCCCCTCCCTTCTTCCTCCTCTTCCTCCCATTCACTTTCTATTTCTCTCTCCTCCCTTCTTCCTCTTCTTCCTCCCATTCTCTTTCTTTTTCTCTTTCCTTCCTTCTTCCTCTTCTTCCTCCCATTCTCTTTCTTTTTCTCTCTCCTTCCCTCTTCCTCTTCGCCCACCATTCTTGGAAAACACGCTGAGTAAGTAAAACATTCTTCCGGTCCCAGTTAATCCTGAGATACAAGCATAAACACGAAATTTCCTTGCCTTTGATGGAGAGAAAGGGAGAGAGAGAGAGAAAGAAGAGATAGATTGATTGATAGACAGATAGAGGTGAATGGATAGACTGAGAGAGAGAGAGAGAGAGAGAGAGAGAGAGAGAGAGAGAGAGAGAGAGAGAGAGAGAGAGAGAGAGAGAGAGAGAGAGAAATATACATCCCAGAGCTAACACGCCTAAACGTCTGTTGTCAGCCGGGGAGGTAACGGGATTTGCACGACATCAGAGAGTGCTAAACGTCATTTTGCCTTAAGGACGTTTGTCGTATTAATCATCCGTTTTAAAGTCGACCTTCGTAACTCAAGAGGGATGTGGTGGCGCTGGATGAGGGGAATATAAAAAGGACATTACCTCGAGTCTGGCTATGAAAGTTTGAAATATCTTTTAACGCAGATTCATACACTTTTTCATCTTTTCTATAATAGGGCCCAAGTAAAATATTCATGATTGTAAAACACATACACGTAATATTCGTATATCTTACGTGTGAGAGGCAATCACTTCTGAAATATTTGCTTTTCATTAAATTTCAACTCATTATCTGTTTTAACCATTTAGGATGATCTGTCAGAAGAGCTGTGATGCAAGCGGAATAAACTCTACGGCCTGTTACGACGTTTTCATTTACAAAATAGTGTTGCCATGACACCTGCGCTGCCTCGCTAAAATTAACAAAATAAACAATGAGATATTCAGTAATGATGTTATATAATTGGTTCAGCTATATCATTTACATAAAATGAGAAAAGCGTTTTAGAATTGGCCCATGCAATTTAGAAAGAAAAAAAAAATCAAAACTGATAGACAAACAAACAGACAGGATGATTGTTTTAAACGATCAATATGAAACAGAGCTGATCAAAGAGAATGTAATAGCGTCACACGGGCCCCGAACATAATGGCGTTGTCCAACTGAATGAGATGAAAAGACGCGAAACAATATAATCCAATTCAAAGATCAGACAAAGAACAATCTCTCCCTACTCCAATCCTGAAATTAAATCCTACAAAAGCGGTTTGGATCCTATTCGACTTTGGGACTTGATTTCGCTTTTGTTTCTCTTCTTTTTTTGCGTGTGTGTCAAGGCAAATCATCTCCCGATCAGGTTTTGATAGAGAACCCACATGATAGTGATGATACTCAGTGGTAATGTCTATGATAATGGTGATTTTTATCGTTCGTTGAAACCATCATCTTTATATACTGTGGGCTTTTCTCCCAGTATTACGTATTCATAGATGTATGTAAATATTGAAAGCAAAGCAGAAACACTTGTTTTGTGATTGGCATCAACAAAACCAAACAAATTGGAATAAAAGATGCGCATAGAAATAAACAGATAGATAGATAGATGGACAGATAGATATATATAGATAAATAGATAGGCAGATAGATAGCTACATAAAACCATAGATAGATAGATAGATACAGAGACAAAGATTCACCCACGACAGCCAACCCGTCTTCCTTCAGGAGAGCGATGGAGAAAGCCACCAGGCCCTTTCGCTGCGTTGCCTGAGGTAACGAGTGAAGGAGCGGCGGGAGGTTCAAGGGGAAAGGGAGGAGGAAGGGAGAAGCTAGGAGGTAACATAAGTACTAGTAGTTAATAGCACATGTATGTCTAGCTAAATGGGTGTTGTGTGAGTCAACACGGCTTCACCAAAAGGGAGGGAGGGAGGGAGGGAGGGAGGGAGGGAGGGAGGGAGGGGGAGTCTAGGCAAAGGGAGGGCGAGTCAAGGGAAGGGAAAAGTGGACGGGGATTAATGACGCAGAGAAATAGGGATAGTACAGAAGGGGTAAAAAACAAAGCGGCGCGTAGAGTTTGTTTTCTTTCCTTTATCTTGGTAAAAGCGGTAAAAGTGGTTTGTCATTAAGGAATGCGTAAAGGAAAATAAAATAAAAGGAAGGAGACAGAAGGAGGTAAGTGTCAAGATTGTACCTTAAGTGGCGGCATTAAGAGGATGGCCGGCCGAGAGCTAACAGGGCGGGAAGGACATTGTGTCTTTACAAGAAAAGAAGTGATAAAAACAGAACACAGAAAAAAAAGATAAATAAAGGGGGGGAAAAAACTGTCTCCTCTCTTTAACATATATCTATCTTCTCCCACATGTTTCCCTATTTTTATAAAATAACTTTTATTTCTTACCCTTCCAAGCTTACGCTATTTTTCCCCGCGAAGTCCTCATTATCAAGAAATGTCCTAAAGTTTGCAACTTGCCGTATTTTCTCCTCAACAAGACCGTAGCAGCGGAGTTCCAAGGCATGTTAACAAGGCTGTTGCTCATTAACACACGAGAGCTTCCCCGACCCGCGATGGCCCTCCACCTTCCTGCGCTAAATAATTTAATAGTTTGAGTATAGTGTGCGTATTCTTCTTGTGCAGGCATGCTTGTGTGCGTGCTGTTCGCGGCCCCAACTGCATTTAAATTCATTACCAAATACCCTCGTTTCCCAATCATCACGAAGTCACGTTGCGGTCTTCCCGTCGATTCTTGTCTTCCGGGCGAATTCTTTATCTGGTCGTGAGTCCGGGTGGGCGGCCGCGGGTGGTTCGGGTCTCGAGATGAACTTGGCTTTTACTCTTTGTGTCGTGCGGTCGAACTGCAGGATAGGGTTCTTTTATCCCCGTGTCTCTGTTTTTTGTCTTTCTCTTTCTCATGTTCCTTAATACTATTCTCTCTCTCTCTCTCTCTCTCTCTCTCTCTCTCTCTCTCTCTCTCTCTCTCTCTCTCTCTCTCTCTCTCTCTCTCTCTCTCTCTCTCTCTCTCTTTCTCTCTCTCTCTCCCCCTCTCTTTCTCTTTCTTTCCTTCTCTCCTCCCTCTCCGTCATCCTCGTTTTCATCTTTCTCCTCCCCACCTCTCCCTCACCACTCCCTCTCCTTCCTCCCCTTCTCCCTCACCCACTCCCCACCACTCCGCCCTCCCTCTCTCTTATCGCCCTCACTCACGCCATATCTGTCTCATCTCTCTCCTCCACCCTTATTCTCCCTTTCATCGTATCCTCCACCTCTCCCTCCCCCTTTCCCCCTCTTTTATCTCGTCCTCCCTACTCCTCCCTTATCCTCATCTTTTCCCTCCTCTCTTTTCCTATCCACCCCCCTATCCCATCCCTCTCCTTCCTCTCCCTCCTCATTTCTCCACCCTTCTCCCTTTCCTCTTCACCTCTCCCTCTCCCTCCTCCCCACCTCTCGCTCTCCCTCTCCCTCTCCCTCATTCCCCTCCTACCTCTCCTCCCCTCCTCCCCTCCCCTCTCCCTCTCCCTCCTCCCCCTCCTACCTCTCCTCCCCTCCTCTCCCTCCCCTCTCTCTCATCCCTCATCTCTCCCTCTCCTCCCCCCCCCCCCCCCCCCCCCCCGCTCATGACGTGCAGGCAAGTCACCGGAGATGATATCAAACGCAACAAATTCTCCGCCCGAGCAATTACTTCTCAGATTTCAAATTAAGCTGTAGTTCGAAGCGGCACTTTGCTGTAATCCCGGAGAATAAAACGTAATGGCCGGAGGGATTAGCAACTCCGGTCCAAGTTGAGTTTATTTCGATTAAGTTTCCCCGGTCATCCGTTGACGGGCATCGCTACGTCGTTAGTTCGTATTTTCGTTTGTTTGTTTGTTTGTTTGTTTGTTGGCTTTTGTCTCTTTTGTTTGTAGTTGTTATTCCGTAGATATTTTCGTGTCTTGTGAGGTTTTTTTTTTTTTTTTTTTTTTTTTGTCTTCCTATGTTTTTTCACTCTTTTTTTATTAATTTATTTATTCCTTTATAATTATTTATTTACTGTTATGATCCCTCCTGGTCGTTATATCGCCTGATTATAAAGATAGCGACGGATATCCTCTATCCCACTGAATCACAATATCTGGCTTGCGTATATAAACAGAGTCTAAGTTCTAAGGGTGTATTATCTCCCAAACTTTTTGTTTTGTCTTGCTGAACGATATTGCTCCGCTGTATCTTAGCTCAAAACTCTTTTTCTCAATATCTCTTCTCTCTCTCTCACTTTCTCGTCTATCTCTCTCTCACTTTTTATTCTCTCTCGCACTTTCTCTTCTCTCTCTCTCACTTTATCTTCTCTCTCTCTCACTTTTTTTCCGTTTCTTCTTATTTATTCCATTCTTCCTCTCAATCATCTTTTCACTTTAACTGCTCTTCTACTTCCTCTCCTCTCTTCTGACACTTATACAAATTGCTCTTCTCTTCTCTCCTCTCCTCCCCTCTCCTCTTCTCTTTCCGTATCTTCTCTCCTTTTCTCTCCTCTTCTCATCTCTCCTTTCAACTCCTCTCCTCTTCTCTCCTCTTCTCTCCTCTTCTCTCCTCTTCTCTTCTGAGCTCTTCTCTCCTCTCCTCTCCTCCCCTCTCTTCTTCTCTCCTCTCCTTTCCTCTCCTCTTCTCTCGTCTTCTCTGCTCTTCTCTTCTTAGCTGCTCTTCTTTCCTCTTCTCTCCTCTTCTCTCCTCTTCTCTCCTCTTCTCCCCTTTCCTCTTCTCCTCCCCCCCCCCCCCTTTTCTTCTCTCCTCTGTTCTACTTCTCTCTTTCGTTCCGCGACTTTCCCCATGACCCTCACGTCGACGCGGCTTCCTCAGCGTATTGCAAGAAACAATTTTGCTTGTGCTTGCCTAACCTGCGTCGACGTTTCCAGAGGAGCTTTGGCGCGACTGTTGCTGCTCACTTAACGGGGAACCTAATTACAATACCTCTGATGATATGCGAGTGCTTGCATGAAGGCACACATGCACACATACATATACACGCGTGAGGGCACATACATACATACACCTGAAGCACATTCATATACGTTCACACGCATCCACATGCATACACGCACATATGCACACACGCAAGCACACAAAATTATATGTTAGGGCAAATACACATAGAAATCGTATACACGCGCAAATAAACACAAAAATAGGACCACACATAATGACAATTAAAAAAACAAAACGCACACGCCCACGCCTACACACAAAAAAATCACACACATTTCCACACAAACACAAACAAACCTTAAACTACGCGCGGTTGATCGCAATCCCTCCCAATCGGAAAAAGGAAAGAATGAAAATGAAAAACAAAACAACAACAACAACAAAAAAACAATATTGGTGATCAAGGCGACATACATTAAACGTTCAGATCCCCGGAAACACTGATGGAAAACGTTCAGGCTGACACGTAAATCCGGGTCTTTGAAGCCAGCAACGTAAAGACCCGTTGATGAGGGACTGGTTGATTTCTCTCTCCTTTTCAATCTTTAGCCCCTTTTTTTTTTTTTTTTTTGTTCTTTTAGGTCGGTTTTTGTTTCTTTTTTTTCTATTTCTATTTTCTTTTTCCCCTTTTTCTTCTCTTCTTTTTTATTTCTTTATTATTTTAATCCCGATTCCTTCGTCAAGGAAGATGCTTATCACGAAACAGTACGTACTTTTTTCATCTCCTTTATATATCTACCCATCTATCTATTGATTTATCCCCCCCCCCTGTCCTTCTATCTATTTGTATTTCCTATCCATAATTCTTTAAAAATCTCGATTCATCTAACCCGAAAAGAAAAGAAAAGAAAAAGAAAAACAAATATGGCAAAGGAGAGACAAAAGAAAACGCGAAATAAAGATAAAAATAATCTAAGCCAACCTTCTTGCATGCAACAGGTGATGTTGACGACCCATTGTCTCTTCGCTACAATGCTTGGGCAGGGGATCACGGGAGGCGGTGTGTGTGTGTGTGTGTGTGTGTGTGTGCGTGTGTGTGTGTGTATGTGTGTGTGTGTGTGTGTGCGTGTGTGTGTGTGTGCGTGCATGTGTGTGTGTGAGTGTTTGTGTGTGTGTGTGTGTGTGCGTGTGCTGCTGTTTCAGTGTTTACATCAACGTATAGAAGAAAAAAAAAGTATAAACGTCTGAGTTAAGTTACACATTCTAAAGATAGCTCAAAACTATATAATTCTCCAAAGAAACCAGCTGGAAAAGAGGATTCACTGATACTTTGAAAGGTTTGTGACAAGTTATTCACGCGGCGCCGAACCGGTTCCAAAAAAAAAAAAAAAAAAAAAAAAAAAAAATCGGAAACGAAACTTTTAAATCCGATTCTTAGTGTGTCCGAATCCGTCCGTTCTGGCTTCGTAAACAAGTTGCGAATTAACGCGCTTGATCAAATCCAAGAGAAGCGAAGGCTAATTCCCTCTGCTAAATCCGCCTCGACTTATAACTAACACTAACGGGGTAAAACTTGCATTAACTTGTCCTAACTTATCTAATACTTATAACCTCACAGCTCGCGGGAGTTCAGAACATGTCCCGTTAAATAGCTTTGCTTGAGCCAGCTTGGGATTTGATTAATTTTGGTTTTCATCACGAGTTTTCTTCTTCCTCTTCTTCTTCTTTCTTCTTTTCTCATCTTATTCCGCTCTCTCTCTCTCTCTCTCTCTCTCTCTCTCTCTCTCTCTCTCTCTCTCTCTTTCTCTCTCTATCTCTATCTCTATCTCTATCTCTATCTCTCTCTCTCTCTCTCTCTCTCTCTCTCTCTATCTATCTATCTATCTATCTATCTATCTCTTTCTTTCTCTCTCTCTCTCTCTCTCTTTCTTTCTCTCTCTCTCTCTCTCTCTCTCTCTCTCTCTCTCTCTCTCTCTCTCTCTCTCTCTCTCTCTCTCTCTCTCTCTCTCTCTTTCTCTCTCTCTCATCCCTTCTTTGCAAACTGGAATTACTCGCAGGAAGGAAATGACTAATGAGCTTTGAACTATCATACGGGTGAATAAAGTGACATAAAGTTTGCCGAGTCCTTTGGGAACATGAGCAGAGAGGGGCAGACACTGGCTCGAGATTTGTCCTCTTGGTTCTCTTTATTTCTCTGTTTATCTCTCTGTTTATCTCTCTTTCTCTCTCTAATTCCATGTCCATCTCTCTTTGTTTCTATCTTTAAAAAATTGTTTATTATTATCTGTCTGTTAGTCTGTCTGGTTGTCTGTCTGTCTGTCTGTCTGTCTGTCTCTCTCTCTCTCTCTCTCTCTCTCTCTCTCTCTCTCTCTCTCTATCTATCTATCTATCTATCGATCTATCTCTCTCCTCTCTCTCTCTCTCTCTCTCGCTCTCTCTCTCTCTCTCTCTCTCCTCCCCTCTTCTCTCTCTCCCCTGCTTTCATCCCACGTAACTCAATGCGATAAGACGCCCATTCTGCCGAAAATCTCAAACCTCATAAACTTTAATGAAATGCCCAAGCGAAGCCAATGAAAATTAAGTCTCCTGACAGCCCCCCCCCAGCCCCCCCCCCCCTCACTCACACCTTTTTGCTCTGGATTGTTTGTCATCGGCGTAAGACTGTTGATTTTCCTCTCTCCTCATCAGGAAAACCGGAATTCTGGAAGGAAAAACGCAAAGGAGAAGTCATCAAGAATCTTAAAAAAGGTAAAAAATAAATTTGCCTAATGTCAGAAACCACTGAAGCCATTCGGGTCACTCGAATTCACACAAAAGGATCTAATTTAGTAAAAGATATATTTCTTAAGAGGTAAATACTTTGGGCTTCAGCATCGCTGAAACTAAACGGATTTGGCAAACATTTACTGTTGAAAAGTAAATGTGAATGGGCCGGGTGGAAGTCGCGAAAGAAAATGGAGTGAATTATATTTGGTTTAGAAGAGTGGTGCTGTTGGTGATGATAAGAGTAATAATAATATTAATCTCTCTCTCTCTCTCTCTCTCTCTCTCTCTCTCTCTCTCTCTCTCTCTCTCTTTCTCTCTCTCTCTCTCTCTCTCTCTCTCTCTCTCTCTCTCTCTCTCTCTCTCTCTCTCTCTCTTTCTCTCTCTCTCTCTCTCTCTCTCTCTCTCTCTTTCTCTCTCTCTCTCTCTCTCTCTCTCTCTCTCTCTCTCTCTCTCTCTCTCTCTTTCTCTCTCTCTCTCTCTCTCTCTCTCTTTCTCTCTCTCTCTCTCTCTCTCTCTCTCTCTCTCTCTCTCTCTCTCTCTCTTTCTCTCTCTCTCTCTCTCTCTCTCTCTTTCTCTCTCTCTCTCTCTCTCTCTCTCTCTCTCTCTCTCTCTCTCTCTCTCTCTCTCTCTCTTATTATATATTTATATCTGCCTTCTGCACTATTTTCTCCTTCTCCTTTTCCCCCTTTTTTACATCGCTTTTTCCTCATCAACCCATATCTCCGTAAGCGAAACACACACTCGCACTGTAATGTACCGGAAACATCCCAAGGCGCTTACTTCTAATAAAAAAATACAGTTAAAATGATATGCGACCGATACACTGCTCTCCCCGTTACGGTTATGAAACACCTCCCGTCGGTGACCTCAGCTGCCGTCATGAGGAAGGCTCTTAGGCGCTGAGGTCATTCCCTGTGTTGTCATATTTGGTTTCGAGAGACCATTAGGTTGAGGATGGTCGTGGAAGCGGTATTCTCCGGGGTGTCCGAAAATGGTCGTTAGCTCTACACAACAAGAGCTAAGACCGAACGGATAGCTGCAGATTGTTCGGAAACGACGTAAAGACCCTAACTGGGAGATTTAAGCCGGATGAAAGTGCATGGTATCGCTGTCTCGTTAGCTAGTGTTCTCGGGAACAAACGCCGACGAGATGCAATACAACGAGGAGATAGAACAACCAGAAGGATTCTCTGAACGATGTGGAAGGAGGTCGTACTGTGACGAGAAGTCTGTGGTCAGGATGTTAGTGCAAGCCACATAGCCAGGCTAACGTATCTCCCCTCAGGAATGACGTACGTAAGCGATGAGTTATACATGAATAATATATAATACATGCTAATGCATTTATCTCTTGCATCCAGTAGCCTGACCTGCAGAAAGAAACAAATCGAGAAATATGGATTTGTTGGTTATTAATATATTCGCCTATCACAGCCGATCTAAATGTAAAAATATAGATTTCTTTCAAAGACAGACTCACGGCCTCGATAGATGGAAACCAAGGACCATCTCTCCCGGCGTCGCAGGATGAATTAATAGACGGTCTCTGATATACTTCGTCTTCGATTCAGCGGGACTGCAGATTGCGAAGGATTTTACTTGTTATCAACCGCGTATAAACTAAGCCCTGTCTATCCCTTTTCACATTCTTATCACCATCCATCCCCGTGCAAATAGTCTGAGAAAGAGATTAAACAAGAATTCGTTTAGACCAATTACCAAATCGAGAATCGTCTTGGCAAACGCGAGCTTCATTTGATTGAGTTTCGTCGATGTTTCCTTAAACCAAGATTCTCGTTACGGAAATAGTGTGCAATGTTATCTGTCTTCAGCGAATAAGAACGGACCGGATAACAAGGTCTTATACTGCTAAGCCTTACAAACGAGGAGTTCTATTTTCCTTTAACTTTAAGACGCTATTGTATTCTGGCTACAGTCGAATATCATCAGCAAGATACTAGATAAATACGGTGATAACAACGAAAGGATAGAGAGATAGATAGACTGATTGATTGGTTGATATGAGATATACATGCATGTGTACTCAAGATATTCCGCTGCATCATAAAGAGGAAAAACACAATTTATTTTAAAAGTTAAGACCATTAAACGTATATGAGTTTTGTGTAAATCCATATAAATGGACTTTAACGCCACTATGCGTCCGTTAAATTAGTTAAGTGTCCGATTAAAAGGAACGCGTAATGAAAACGGAGCAGACTTCTGGCAGGTTTAGTAATAAATGTAATTTACATGATTTTGATATTAAACCTCAAAGTGTTTGTTGCCGTCAAGGGATTTACCACCTTATATGTATAGGGGGCAAGAGAAACGTAAAGTTGCCGTAAAGAGGCTTCGTTAGTTATACTGTATAATGTCTCCAATAAATGTGCTTTTCTCACTAACAAAATAGGGAAGGAGAGAAAGAGAGAGAGAGAGACAAAGAAATAGAGAGAAAAAGAGAGGCAGAGACATAAAGAGAAAAAGAGAGACAGGGAAAGAGAGAGAAAAAGAGAGGCAGAGACATAAAGAGAAAAAGAGAGACAGGGAAAGAGAGAGAAAAAGAGAGGCAGAGAGAGAGAGAGCATATTACCGGAGCTCCTCAAGTGAGTTTGTTCTCGATGCCCAGAGTGCCTCGCGCCTCCGACCGCTCAATCCTTATCTGTTGGACAAACTTCAGTCGTTTCCCTTGTTGATTTTGCATTCTTTCCATTACCTTATCCTGTTTGTCCTTTATCATTTCCTTTAATTTCCTGTCTCATTTCGTTGTTGTTTATTCTTTATCTATTTCTGTCTCTCTGTCTCTGTCTCTGTCTGTCTCTCTCTCTCTCTATATATATATATGTATATATTTCTCTCTCTCCCTCTCTCTCTCTCTCTCTCTCTCTCTCTCTCTCTCTCTCTCTCTCTCTCTCTCTCTCTCTCTCTCTCTCTCTCTTGTTGGAGTGTGCTCTCCAAACCCTCCCCTATCTTACTCTCACTCTACCTCACCCTCCAGGGTATGTCATCCTCGATCTCGTCCTCATCACTTATAGACTAGAGCCTTTTCTGCATTCCCTCCCCCCCCCTTCCCCTCCCCGCTACAACCTTACCCTACTACTACCTCCTCCCAACCCCCCCCCCCCTGTCTCCTATCATATACCCCTACCCATCCCACCCTTACCCTACCCTTACCCCTCCACTCCTCCCTTGCCCTCACCTTGCTCTTTTTTCTCCCCTCTCTTTCTCTTTTTTCTTCCGGCTTCATCTTCATCATATCAAATCGGGACAAGAAAAAAAGGAGAGAAAAGAGAGAAGGGAAAAAAATAATCTTACCATGGTTGCACTTCATTGACATCAAAGTCGGTATAGTTAAAACGTCTTCGGCCAGATGGCGTTGCGATATTCGACTGAGGCGGAGTGAGATTTTCCTTATGTTTATTGGATTACTTTGTCCGTGTTTCGTTTTTTTCATTTTTTTCTTTTTTGTCCCTTTCTGCGTTGTTCCCTTTCTCTCTCTCTCTCTCTCTCTCTCTCTCTCTCTCTCTCTCTCTCTCTCTCTCTCTCTCTCTCTCTTTCTTTCTCGCTTTATTTCTTTATCTCTCTTCACTTTTCCTCCATTTTCGTATTCTCTCTTTCTCAGTCTGTATATCCATCTTATAACAAAGATTAACAAAGTAAGAAAATATGACGAAAACCATTCAATCTAGTTTACAGCATAACACAAACAGGCGAAGGCCATCTTCTTTACACATTTGACAATCAATCGCTCTTCACGATAGGTGTTCTGTGTGCAAGTTCAGTGGAAACCGTACGAGGCCTGGCGTTTCACGGGAATATAACTTCGAAGATTCAGTGGGATGGGATGCCGTTTTTCCTTCCTCAGCCTCCTTCGAACATCAAAGGGGCTGTTAATTTCCTTTTCCTTCTTCTTCTTAGTCAGAGTTGTTTTCCCTCCTGTAAAGTAAACTAGCATCGTAAAAAACATAATGACTGCGTGGTTAGGAGGGAAAAACACCTACAGGATAAGATGAGAAAGAGAGTAAGAAGGGAACAGAAGAAAAAGGAAATTTAAACAAAGAAACCACATTTTTTTGTCCTAAAGTTACGACATGAAAGGGAACTTCTTGCAACTCAGGCGCCGCGTCCAACACCTCCATAACAAAACCCTGAACTAAAGATACCTGTCGGAGTCTCAATAACTTTCTTTTCTTTCCTGAAGTCGGAGTAACTAAACGAGTCTAAGTTTCTTTTTTTTTCCTGAAGCAAAAGTGCCTGAAGAAGTAGCATGTTTCTTTTTTCCTGAACTTGAGTTACTTGATAGGAAACTTGTCTTCTCTTTTCCTGGTCTCAAGTTAGGTGAAGAAGTCTTGCGTCTGGCGCTTCCACAGCAGAACCCTGAAGTAATGGTGCCCTTTTTATCTCTTGGAGTAAACATTCCTGAAAGATTCTTGCCTTTTTTTATCTCTTGGAGTGAGATTCCTGAGGGAGGCTTACCTTCCCTATCTTCTGAAGAAAAGATTCCTGAAGGAGACTCCCTTCCCCTTCCCTGTCCGCCGTAAGGTAAGAGCGAGGTCCTTGCACAGTGGCCCTAAAGTCTCTTCGAATGAGTTTCTGACGAAGGCAAACTCTCAGTCCTCTGGGACGAGCGTCACTGTTCCAACTTCGGGTGTGTTGCGAGCATCCCGTGGGAGTTACGCAACTTTCTCGTGGATTCATTTCTAATATCAATGCTAATACACACACACACACACACACACACAACATACACACACACACACACACACACACACACACACACACACACACACACACACACAAATCTAAATATATATATGCATATATACTTACATTGCTTATAACTATTCATATACATACAATATCCACTCTAGTTTATACGGAAGCACACTTAAGGCGTATGTGGAGCTTGATTTATTCATGAGCGCTTCCAAAGTTTGATCTCATTAGATTGGACTGAGGCAAAAACCGTTTCATGTCTTCATCACTTATTTCGTAATGCATATACTTTGGTAATTCTCTCTCTCTCTCTCTCTCTCTCTCTCTCTCTCTCTCTCTCTCTCTCTCTCTCTCTCTCTCTCTCTCTCTCTCTCTCACTCTCTCTCTCTTTCTCTATCTTTCTTTCTCTCTCTCTCTCTCTCTCTCTCTCTCTCTCTCTCTCTCTCTCTCTCTCTCTCTCTCTCTCTCTCTCTCTCTACTTTTTTCTATACTTGTCTCTCGCCTCCTTTCTCTCTTTACTTCTCTCACCTCCTTTCTCTCTCTCTCTCTCTCTCTCTCTCTCTCTCTCTATCTCTCTCTCTCTCTCTCTCTCCCTCTCTCTCTCTCTCTCTCTCTCTCTCTCTCTCTCTCTCTCTCTCTCTCTCTCTCTCTCTCTCTGTCTCTCCCTCTCTTTAATTTATTTTCTACTTGCCTCTCGCCTCCTTTCTTTCTCTCTCTCAAAATGTGACCGGAGTACAAGTATTGTTATGGTTATGAAAGATGTAGCAGACATTCAAAATCGAAAACTTTACCATATATATCAACAGCCTTAGCCGTAACGGTGGCACCTTTGTCTTAAGCTTATTTTAGAATCTTCATTCATACTGGTCTTTTTCTTCCTTCCCCTGTCTATGTACCTATTTACCTTTGAATTTCTCTTGCCTCCCCTCCCTCACCCCCCTCTCTTCTACTTCCCACAGACCTCGTAAACCCTTTAGCACTTTTCCTCCCCGTTCTATGATATCTTTCGATCCCATTGTCACTTTCCGCGGGGATGGTTCCATTACGTGAATTATTAGTGTGGTTGTTAATGCAAGCTCCACAGCGCGTCTATGATCCTGTGGAATAAATGTCTGTGGTGATGCAATGTGTAATTAAAACGTTATGTATACGTGCAGTCAGATGATGTTACATGTACAAACGCATGCATATTCACACACATCTGTGTACATGAACGTTAACCTAAATATTCACACACATGTGTACACGGGATTACAGTCAACTGAGTTCCGTTAGATGGATTCTTCAGATACAGATATTAGTTGGTTGAGCGAGTGCGGTGAAATAAATAGATCAGTAAATAAATAAGCAAATAAAGCACAAATAATAAAGGCGGTCCGGGCCTTCCTTTGAATCTAAAATCTCTTTCACTTCGACTGTTGCAGCCATGAAACCGGTAGTCTGTGGTGCCTTCATCCAGAATACGCGTACATACCATTCAAACGCTAATCCACGGCCCTCACACACCCTCGTCCAGTCGAGACCCATCACTCGACGCACAAGAAACTTCAACTGTTTCGTTTAACGTTCGAACGCCACCGAACCACCTCGTGTTTTTTAAAGCTAGTCCACCACGAAGCTTCGAATTGACTGGATCTCCGGGGGTAACTATTCTCGATTGAAAATATCGCTATGTCTCATTCCCATCTCCGTTCAGGGTGGCCGGGCGTTCATTCAAGCGTGGGCATCGGGAATTGGGTGTTGCGTGTGAAGGGCCTCTGTTGTTGATTTGAGGTGTGTGTGTGGAGAGGGGGGGGAGGTGTTGTTTGTATGTGGAGAGGGGTTCTTTGTTGTTGTTTGTATTTATGTGTTTGTGTTTGTATGTGTTATGTACATGTAAGTGCGTTAATGTGTATCTACAAACAAAGCAAGCCCCCCCCCCCCCCAAACACACACACACAACAAAACAGAATACAAAACCCCCGCTGCCATCTTCATTGCTATTAGGGGAACTGGCACAGTGAAACGGAAGCTGACATTTGAGATGGATCCCGTCACTTCTTGCTCAGCACACGTCATAAGGGAGGACAGACCGAGTGAGTGATATTAGCTAATCCTTGGGCGAGAACACATACATATAGTACAAACATACATAGATCTCCTGCAACACTCATATATGTATATACGGACATATAATTCACAGATACAGTCCAAAATAACTATGACCACATGTGCCAGTTCATCAGCTTTGCCAACACAACTAGTTCTTCTGTATATTTGTATAGAAGATGATTTAGTTACGAGATGAAAGCCCTTGTCTTCCTTTGAGACCCCTCCCCCACACCATTCTAAAATGTGGTAAGAGAAAGGCGAGTGGGAAAAAAAGGAAAATCTATTTCATAACATGACGAGCTGCACCCACAAGCCACAATCTCCTTCAGAAATCCTTGACTATTGTTATTTCCACTAAAAAAAAAGAAAGGAGAAGACGCTTCATTGTCCTCGTGGGGGTAGTGAGGTAAGGAGAACATCCTGCTAAATTAATTTCTATTCATGTGTAAAATCCTCAGTGATAGTACTACAGCTTTCGTGACCACCGTTCCGTATGATTCTAACTCGTTTAGAAAGTCTGGCATACGCATTTGATTTTGAAATTAGTTATATTCGGCTTAGAGATAATTACAAAGATTTTTTTATGTCATTCTAAATATTCTAGAAAAAAACAAATATTGGAATTTAGGAGGAGTAAGGTAGAATCAAGGTTGAGAAGAAATAAGACTATTTAACTGTTTTTCTGTAAACACCAGTTGAGTATTGTCACTAAGGCCAACGGGGTCTTTTGAGCGAATATTCATCCAATCTCACATCCCAGGGGCGAAATGGAGACGGGAAGGGGGAGGGGGAGAAAGGGAGATGAAGGAAGGAGGAGGGGAGAGAGAGGGAGGGGGAGGGGGAGTCAGGGAGAGGAAGGAAGGGAGAGGGGAGAGGGAGAGCGTAAGCACTCTCAAATATTGGGAAGATCCTCTCCCTTAAGACCCATTTCAGTCTCTTTGCTCCCACGCCATTATGCAAGGGACTCACTCACTCACTCTCTCTCTCTCTCTCTCTCTCTCTCTCTCTCTCTCTCTCTCTCTCTCTCTCTCTCTCTCTCTCTCTCTCTCTCTCTCTCTTTCTCTCTCTCTCTCTCTCTCTCTCTCTCTCTCTCTCTCTCTCTCTCTCTCTCTTGCTCTCGCTCTCGCTCTCGAAGACCCAAAAACCAAAGACAAAAGATGGCCTCATTAATTGTCCTTAGCAGATCCTTCCAAAAAAGGATCTGCATTTATTGCCAAATTTTAAGCCGTTATATTTTATTTCTGTGCTATACAAGCGGCAAGGCTATAGTTTGTAGTGGTGGAAATAAAAACAGGAAAGTTACATGAGCGCTCTCGTCCTGTACTACTTACTATTCCAGAGAAGTTGCAGTGCACTCGAAAAATACACCAAATAACAGAAGTGTTTTTCATCAGAATATTTCATGACCTTTTTATTGTAGCAACAAAAATCAAATGTATTGTTTAGTGTACACATGTCTTGGAATTGACATGCCGATATTTCCCTAGCTCATTTCAGTATCTACATATAGCATCGTCTGATTAGCATGGCAAGCACAACATGAAAGTTCTTGCCAGGATGTAGAAATAAACAAATCAGTAACAATATATATATATGCACCTTTATCTTAAAGCATTGAGAAAACAAATATCAAAATCATCCCACTCAAAAGGAAAAAGAAATATTCAAACCAAAACCTGAATTCCACACCTTCCACACAGGTGCCACAAAGTCCATATTACTTTACGGGTCCCCTAGAAAACCCGTCTTTGCGGCCTAGGTATTATTTGCGGGAACGTAGTCCGATGGAAAGCTCATAGCCTCAGGGGAGTCAACACTGGGTTTGCCTCGGGGTGTCCTCGCCCACGGCCATGATTTCTGCATCGGCGGGGCTTCGGGTCGGCCTCATTTGGATTCCCTGTGCCCTTTGAAGATGCCACTGCTGGTATTGCTGTTACTATTATTGCTGTTGGTATTATTGTTACTATTATTATTATCTTCATTATTATTATTATTATTATCATTATTATTGTTTTTATTAACTTTTATCATCTTGTTATATTCATGTTTTATTATCATCATCATTAACGTAATTATTATGGTAGTTTTATCCTTATTTGTATCATTATGAGTGTAATCACTAACGTATGGCGCTTAGTGATGGACGCTATTATTATCACTATCATTGTTATTATTTGTCGTGTGTCATATCCTTCTCCGAACTCTTTCATAATTGACCATTCTACCTCTCTCCCTCTCTTCCTCACCTTTCATCCCAAACTAACCACTCTCCCTCACCCTCTTTCCCCTCCACTCTCCTTCACCCACTCCCCCTCTCTCCATCATCCTCCACCTCCCGCACTAACCACTCTCACCTCCTCCCCTTCCTCCCAACCCCTCTCACACCCACTCTCACCCCCTCCCCTTCCTCCCAACCCCTTCCCTTCCTCCCAACCCCTCTCACACCCACTCTCACTCTCTCTCCTCCCTCCCAACCCCTCTCACTCCCTCCCAACCCCTCTCACTCCCTCCCAACCCCTCTCACACCCACTCTCACCCCCTCCCCTTCCTCCCAACCCCTCTCACACCCACTCTCACCCCCTCCCCTCCCTCCCAACCCCTCTCACTCCTTCCCAACCTCTCCCCTTCTTCCCAACCCCTCTCACACCCACTCTCACTCCCTCCTCTCTCTCCCCGCAGAATGTCCGTTCAAGCCCGAGTTGTGCTGGCCGTCGCCCTCGTCCTCGTCGTCCTGGCCGTGTTCACCGAGCCCGTGGCCGCCGGCTACAGGAAACCCCCCTTCAATGGATCCATCTTCGGCAAGCGCTCCGGTGGAGATGCTGGTGAGTGGGGCGAGGAGGGAGGGGGAAGGGGTGAGAGGGGGGGGAAGGGGTTGTGGAAGGGAGTGAGGGAGGTACTAGGGTTGTTGAAGGGGGAGAGAAGGGGTTGCGGGAAAGGGGAGGGATAAAAAGTGGAGGAGGTGAGTGTGTGGGGGACAGATATGTATAGGTGGATAGGAGGTGGAGAAGGGGCTGAGTGGACCGCATGGGCGAGGGGACGAAAGGTGTGAGTGGTGAGTGTGGGCAAGTGTGTGGGGTTTAAGTGTGACTGCTGTGTGATTAGGGGATGATGTGGTTTTGTGGTAGATGTGGTAGATTGATAGAGACGGCGGAGGAGGCAGCGGATAAGGCGCTGATTATGATTTCCTGGTAGCTATTGTGTGAAAATGCGAAATATGTTGGTGATTGACGATGGTTCGGAGGATAGTTAGGTCATTTGCGATAGATGGGGTGAGTCTGGTTGATGCAGAGTAGACACACGACGGGAATGTGAGGTAAATTTACATGGCAATCTACTTTAGCAACTCTCTCCACACTCTCCTTGCATAATCTACGTTTATTACCATATCTGATAGAGGGAAAATTAATCTCGCACTTCAACCCTATTTATTTATTATTTTCTTCTTTTTTCCCCTCCTTTCCCCCTTTTTTTCATAAAAAAAGATCGCATAAAGACATGTTGTATCTCCTTTCTCTTTTAATTTGTATCCCCGTTTATGATCTCTTCCAATATTTATTGTTATTACTCGTCTCATCGTTACGCTTATCCTTTAATTCCCTCTCCGTATATCAACAAATCCCTCTTTATCCGAAATGTCATCTCCTCCATCTTCGTAAAACAAAAAAAAAAAACTGAAAAAAAAACTGAAAATAAAAGAAACATCTGATTTACGCTCTTTCATATATCTAATCTCGTCTCCCTTTCTGAGTCCTGTTCACTGTGCTCTTTCTCTCCTCTGTTTATCAAAATCCTGCTATTCATAACGTTCTCCGTTGATAAACATCATTAATTTGATACGATATTACTTCCCATGTCTCTTCTTCCACGGGTTTTCTCTATTTCTAAATTATTTAACGCTCCCTTCTTCCCCTTTAATTGGCCTTTCTCGTGTCCATGGCATTCCTATACATCTTCCGAGCTTGTTTCACATTCTCGCCCTCTCTCCCATTCTTCAGAACTCTCGTCTCTCCCTCTCTCTCTCTCTCAGTTTCTTTCTGTCTCTCTCTGTATGTCTGTCTCTTTCTTTGTCGCTGTCTGAGGTGAAGGTTCTGTCTGTCTCTGTCTATCTGTTGCCTGTTTGTCTATTTGCCTCTCTCTCTCTCTCTCTCTCTCTCTCTCTCTCTCTCTCTCTCTCTCTCTCTCTCTCTCTCTCTCTCTCTCTCTCTCTCTCTCTCTCTCTCTCTCCATCTCTCCTCTTCCTCTCTCTATCTCTCTCTCTCCATCTCTCCTCTCCCTCTCTCTCTCTCTCTCCATCTCTTTTCTCCCTCTCTCGTTCTCCCTCTTAGTGTCTCTCACTTTATCTCCTTTTCTTTTCTACCTCACTCTCGGAATCCCCCTCATTTTCCTCCCCAACCAATCTCCTACCGAAGATATAATAACGAGAAGAAGGAGAGAGAAATCCACTCCCCCCCCTCGCCGCTAACCCCATTTTCCCCTCAAACAAGGCCTAAATTTTAATATCCCCCCCCCCCCCCCCCAACACCTAGACAGGTCATTTAACTTGGCGACTCCAACGACCTGTGTTAAATAGGTGTGGGGGGAAGATGACTTTCCATGTTAGCATCATCCTCTGATGTCTTTGATAGAGAGAGATATACTGTTACGGGAAGCTACAGGTGTACAGATATACCTTACATGGGTATAGGTATACAGGTGTAAAGATATATATCTATAGGCAGTAATTGGTTAAATAGAAATGACAGATAGATGGATAAACAGAAGAAAGGATGTGGAAGTGAAGATGAAGGAGAGACGATTAGAAGGCTTTGCTGTGGAATCTCGTGTTGTGTCGTTAGTGATAATGACGCTGGTGATGAGTACGTGCCCCCCCCCCCCTGTTTTTGTCATTATTTTCCCTTATTCATTTCCACCCTTAATGATTTTGCTGTCTTAACACCGCAAAATTGTATTTTCTATTTACGTTGTTTGCGTATTTTACTTTGTTTTATTCATTTTTAGTGATTCTACTAATTCTCAATTTTCCTTGTTCCCACTTCCTTTCTTTCTCTTTTTTCCTCGCGCTTCATTTATTTCCAGCCCTCGTTATTTTTCTTCCTTTCTCCTTCCCTCACGTTTTCTTTTTTGTTCCACGTTTCTTACGCCACTTCTTCCCTTTTCCCAAATTTTCTTATTCCAATATTTTTTTTTATTTACACTTCCTTTCTTCTCTTTTCCTTTTTTCTTCGTGCTTCCTTTGCTTCCAACCCTCTTTGTCTTCTCTCCTTCCCCCTTTTTCCGCTGCGTTATCACCACATTATCTCGCGAGTCCCGTGTCGAGGCATCCCCTCAACTCATAACTGTCGCGCCATAATCCAACCCGAATTTATAGTCATCACACAGATGGTTTAAGAAGAGCTGGAAGGAGACAGCTCCAGGTGGTGTGTTCATGGAAGGGAGAGGTGGCACCAGCTGGTGAACACGTGGACCATAAAACAGGTGGAATTTATGAATTGTTTGGTAGATGGAAATGCTTAAAAACAGGAGTGCCTTAAAGCCAGGTCGAGCACCAGCGCTGCGGACGGCGCGCGGCGAATTCAAATGGGAAGTTTATCGAATCCACGCCGAGGCGGCAAGTGGATAGAAGTGGAATGAGAAAAGGTGATCCCAGACGGTGGCACGGCGGAAGATAATCCGGCCTTTGGGAGAAGACCCACCGAAGACCCGCCTTTACGTGAGAACAGCTGTGGCCCAGGGGGGTGATAAAGGGACGGATCACAGGCGTAGACTCGTCCCGGAGGAAGCTTTGGTTCACGGATTCGGTATTGGCGAATCACCCGGCATGATTGGCGCACAGATGTCGACGTATTTATTTTGTATGCAGGGTTTTGGATGTGTAGGTGTACAGGGTTGCTGTATTAGGTAGAGACGTTTAAGATTATAGGTATTTTATGCGTCTTACAGGTGATTTCTATGTAATCATATATCTGCTTAAAGATTAGGCAACATATTAAAAGACATATGTGAAAATACATATGTAAATGCATACACACACACACACGCACACACACACAAACGCACACCCACACACACACATACACACATACACACACACACACACAAACACACACACACACACACTCACACACACACATACACACACACACACACAAACACACACATACACACACATACACATGCACGCACGCACGCACGCATGCACACACATACATACACACACACGCATACACACACAAACACACACACACACACGCACGCACGCACACACACATGCACACACACACACACACACACACACACACACACACATGGTTCGTTAATTCACGCATGCATACACATCGTTACAATAAGCGAAAGCAAGTGACAGTCATTATTCATCAATATTTACATAATATCTCACTTTTCTCTCTTGCAGTCTACGAACCCAGCAAGGCCCTTGCCTCTGCCTGCCAGATCGCTGTTGAGGCCTGCTCTGGCTGGTTCCCCGGACCCGAAAAGAAGTGAATCACTTATAATGTAAGTGGATGAAAGAGGTGGGACAGAGAGAGAGAGCGAGAGAGAGAGAGCGAGAGAGAGAGAGAGAGAGAGAGAGAGAGAGAGAGAGAGAGAGAGAGAGAGAGAGAGAGAGAGAGAGAGAGAGAGAGAGAGAGAGAATGAGTAGCAGAGAGTGAAAGCAATAACACTGTTCAACAGTCATGAATAAATAATGAATAATTGATGATCCAGGCGTAGCAGCCTCTTGACAAGCCAGAAAGTAATCTTCGCAATCGATGGAACGCAATGTAGTATACTTAATTAACTTCACGCACGCCTGCCTGTCTGAATTAAACAAACATTGTTCAGGAGTAAAAAAAACCATTGTTATTTACGTTGCCGAAATCCATTCATATAAATACTCAAGTGTTGCATGCATCAAATGGTAGTCATAATTAATCGCATTTTCTCCTTTTTTGAATGATGAAAACTAATATTGTGTCTTTGTTTTTTGTTTTGTTTTTCTGTCTCCCACAGGAATAAGGCGAGTTACCCCTACGCCGCAGATACACGACCCACGTTTTCTCTGACCTTTTGACCTGAGCGGCGGATGTAAACAATTATAGAAATCCTCGACAAGTCTCCGTGTTTTCCATCATTTGGTGTATTGCAGAAGAAAACAAATAATATATTAATATGGATGTAAATCAATAGCCAACTCATGTTTATATTCGCCGTACATATTTATCCTCCATTACCAACTGATTATTTAATTCTCTTTATACGGGAAAACGCAGCCATCACATAGACTATGTCGACATGCTCACTCTGGGGCTTTGTTTACTTTTAGATGTTGGGCCCCTCAGTAAGGATAATGTCAATGACAGTTTCCCCAGATACAACAAAGTTCCCAAAATCTATTACAAAATAAAATAATCCAACCTCTGCCCCTCTCCTTACATTACCATTGTCAGAGAATAAATGTATTTGTTGTAAGAATATGTGGATAATTTTGTGATTAGATATTAGATAAATTGATGAATGTAACAACGTTGACTCGTAAATAAACGTGGAATACTGCCTACGAAATTCAATAAACTACTATCGAGCTAATCCCAAAGCTGTACTTTTTATATCCCATTATCTGACGTTGCAGTTGCAAGCAGCCCACCCGCCACACACAGGAATTAGAACATTGGAATCTCCTCAGAAATAAAAACAAATTGAAAAAAATCTTCACTTGTGTATTTCACACATAAATACATGCTCTATGTGTCTCTATTATTCTCCTGTATGGAATGGATTTTGTAACAAAACGTTTATAAAGAAAAGTCTTTAATACATTCGTATACTAATTACATATTAGTTTACGAATTCATACTAGAAAAAAATTCGGTCAAGAATATTTTTTTCCCCTTAATATCCAAACCATAATAGAAAAAAACAAAATCAGGATTATCAACAGGAAAAAATATTCTGAATTGATTCGCTATTCACTATTAAGAATTTAAATG
>NC_061827.1:13167431-13169931 GCF_019202785.1 Penaeus chinensis | reverse complement strand
GATAATGATAATAATGATTATAATAATTATATTTATAATAATAATGATAATAATAATAATAATAATAATAATAATAATAATAATAATAATAATAAAAATAATATCACTTTTATCATTATTATTATCACTATTATTATTGCTATTGTTGCTCCATTATTATTGTTCTATGTTTTCTATCACTATCATTAACATCATTACTGTTATTAATATTATCATTACCATTATTAGTAGTAGTATTAGTTCTAGTATCAGTATTATTATTATTATTAAAGTTATTATTGTTGTCATTATTACAATTATTATTGTTATTATTAGTAGTAGTAGTTGTAGTAATAGTATCATTATCATTATCACCATTATCATCATTATTATCACTATTACCATCATTGCTATAATTATCCTTATCATTATTATCATTATTTGTAGCAGTTTTAATATTAGTAATGGTACCGATGTTAGTATTAATAATTAGTGTTGGTATTAGTATCAGGATTAGGGATTAGAATCATCATTATCATTATCATTACTGTTAATATTGTTATCATCACTGTTATTTTTATCATCATTACTATCATTATTATTATTATTATTATTATCATTATTATTATCAATATCATTATTATTATGATCATTATTATTATTATTATCATCATTATCATTATTATCATTATTATCATTATCTTTACTATTATTATTATTATTATTATTATCATCATCATCAACATCATCATCATCATCATCATCATCATCATCATCATCATTATTGTCATTATTACTATTGTCATCATCATAATTATCATTGTTATCATTATTATCATTACCATTATTATTACCATTATTATTGTCATTATCGTCATTATCATTGTTATCATTATCATTATCATTAACCGTACTATTCGCCCATTATTATCATTAATATTATCATTATCATTATTGTTGTCATTATTATTGATGTTGCTGTTTTTGTTTTTATCATCATCATCATCGTCATTATTATCATCTTTATTATTATCATTATCAATTAATTTGCCTTTTCGTTTGGGCGTCGATCACTAATCATGTTAATCCTTTTCCCCCTGATAATATTTACACTTTGCCATATGTCCTTCAAATTCCTACTATCTCCAAAGGTTTCTACAAAATCCCTCCAATGCCTCGCCCTTGTCTCTTGTCTTCCTCGTCCACATAACCTCGCTATCTCCCTGACTTCGTCCCTCCTGCTATTTACAACCTTGTGGGCTGCCTACAGCATCTGAGTTCATCTTCTTAAAACTTGATCACAGGCATAACAGTTTATCCCGACTCTGTGTACTTTATTGATTACCTTTGGTTGTGATGAATTATTCGCATGTGCTTTTCAATTTCTCTTGTAAAATCGTCATGGAATTTGGCTTCATTTTCATAATCTATAAAGCTGCATGAATATTTCGGGGCCTTCTATCTTAAGTATTATCCTTTTCCTCATATAGGTCACCTGCCTTTTCCTTAAAGGTGTCTTAATATATAAAGCAAAGTGATCACTCACAAGATCTTTAACTACCCGGCATTCACCTTGAATTTCCTGACTGATTATCATGCAAGCGAAATCAAGCTTATCTCTCTTGATATGGGTTGCACTCTTCCTAAAAATGTCGCATTGGGTAAATCCAGGAAAATTGTCGTAGTTTCACTCCATTGTAATTTATTCTCCCCATTTTCTCCAGTCCTGTGTGTCTGGCATTAATGTCGCCAATAACTGGTACTGATTAAACATGAAATCACATAATAATACATATAAGTTACAACAAATATGGTGTGTACATATTTTGCCCGCTAGGAACAGCTATGACGTGATGCAGATTTCAGACTTCCAAGATGATCGCTGCCATACTGTTATTACGTCACTTTTACCCCTACTTCTAGCATTGGTGTTGACGAATGTAAACCAGGTCTGGGGCTTTTATCACTAGAATTATTAGTACTTCCCCTGTTGCCTTAGTGGACCTAATATTACTCCTAATTTTACGGCTGAAATTATTACGATTATTTTTTTCTATCGTCAATATCTGTATCAATTTTAATGTTGCTGCTGCCATTACTATTACTACTACAATTAGCAAAACTATCACTATCATTAGTACTTCCATGATTACCATTGCTACAGTAACAACGAACATGATTCACCCAAAAAACTGGAGTACAGAGATCTTGGCCGAGATGCCGCTGCACCACACGCGCCCGCATCATCACGCTCAGCGACTCATCACCAAAGACACATGACCCCCTTTTCGCCACTGCTCATTCTCACCACTCATGAGCACCACTTGTCATTAGCACTACTCATCCCCGCTACAAATCACCACCATCAACACCATTGATCACCATCCTCCCATTACGCATCTTCTTGTCGCCACGCATCACCACCTCACATCCCTCCCACGCAGAGCCAGTCCTCATTATGCCACTCACGACGCCCCTCACCACCACCGGTTATCCTCATCACCGCGTAACCACCACGCAT
>NC_061827.1:13159931-13164931 GCF_019202785.1 Penaeus chinensis | reverse complement strand
TATAGATAATAATAATGATGATGATAATGATTATGATGATAATAATCATAATAATAATGATGACATTAAAAGTAATGATAATAAAGAAAATAATGGTAGTGATAACAATAATAGTAGTAATATTAACTATGATAATGATATTAGCAATAAAAATACTGATAGTAATAACAATAATGATAATGATAACAATAATGATAATAACAATGATAATAACAATAACAGTAATAATGATCATCATAATAATAACAACAACAACAACAATAATAACAACAATAATAATACTGATAATAATAATAATAAGAAGAAGAAGAAGAAGAAGGAGAAGAAGAAGAAAAAGAAGAAGAAATAGAAGTAGAAGATGATGATAATGGAGAAGAACTAAGAAAGAAAGAAAGAAAAGGTACTCAGAGCCTAGGAATATACAAATCACATTTTATTTTCTTTAAGAAAAAGAAAGATAGAGGGGAAAATATATATATATATTCAGAGCCCAGGTCAACACAATGAACAATTTGGCGAAAGAAGAATAAAGAAAGAGAGAAAGAGAGAAAGAAAGAAAGAAAGAAAGAGAAATACTCACAGCCTACGCGAATCACAAATTGGCGAAATAAAAACAAAGAAAAAGAAAAAGGGGGGGGGGGGGGTGGATATGTGCTCAAAATCTAGGCCTACGGAGATTTCGCCTCACCAGGATTCAGCCAGATAGCCACGGCAAGTTGCAGGCGGAAATGGTTTGCAACAAAGTGGCTTCTTTGCAACTCCAGGATCTCCCCCCTGAGCTCTCCTGCGGCTGAGATAAGCTGAGGCAAGCCAGACATCGGAAGTTCTAGGAAGCTGCGAGTGAACAGCTGTTAGCGAAAAGGGGGAAAAAAATGGTGATGAGGATGAGAGTAGAGATGAAGATGAATGTGATGATGGTGCTGATGGTGCTGATGGTGATGATGATGAGGAGGAGGAGGAAGAGGAGGATGGTGGTGATGATGATGATGGTGATGATGACGGTGATGGTGATGACGATGATGATGATGATGATTTTGATGACGGTGATGGTGATGACGATGATGAGGAGGAGGAGTAGGATGGTGGTGATGATGATGATGATGACGGTGATGGTGATGACGATGAGGATGAGGAGGATGGTGGTGGTGGTGATGATGATGACGGTGATGTTGATAACGATGATGATGATGAGGAGGAGGAGGTGATGATGATAGTGATGATGATGGTGATGACGATATTGATGATGAGGAGGAGGATGGTGATAATGATGATGATGATGGTTGTTATTATAAGGAATGAAGGAGGAAGAAAAAGATGATAAATATGATAATGAAGATGATACTCATGAAGCTACAGATGATGATGACGATGAGGAGGAGGAGGTGAAAGAAGAAGAAGAAGAAAAAGTGGATAACTTGAAATGTGAAAAATATATATATTTTTTTTCCTAAACTATTCCTACTCAAAGCATATAAATAACAACACAGACGCCACGCCGAATCCGCTGTTTCTCCCCAAATCTGCTCTCACGCGCTCCTCAAGCAAGAGTTTCCACCTTAGGAAAGGCTAACACCATCTCGAAGATCTCGACCTGACTTAATATTCGCCGAAACGAGTCCAGGGTATCGTCCGCAAAGGTCTTCCTGAGGAAACCGGTCGAAATGAGTGTCTTGTTGGTACGCTGGCCATGGGTGGTGGCAGAAAGAATGGCAGGTTAGTAGCAGGTTAGTAGTGGTCGTAGTGCTAGAGAGAAGGGTAAGTTAGTAGTAGTAGCAGAAAGAATGGTAAGTTAGTAGAAGTAGTAGCAGAAAGAATGGTAAGTTAGTAGTAGTAGTAGCAGAAAGAATGGTAAGTTAGTAGTGTTAGTAGTGGTAGTTAGTAGTAAGTTAGTAGTAGTGATGGCAGAAAATAAATATAAGTAGCAATAGTGGTAAAAAATAAAGGTAAGTTAGTAGTGGTAGAAAAAATATAAATTAGTGGTTGTAATGACAGAAAAACGTTAGTAACAGTAGTGGCAAAAATAATGGTAAGTTAGTAGTGGTAGTGGCAGAAATAATGGTAAGTTAATAGTAGCAGAAAAAAAAGATAAGTTAGCAATAGCATAGCAAAAAAATATATAAGTTAGTAGTGATATGGCAGAAAAAAATATAAGTTAGTAGTCGTAGTAGCAGTAGTGGCAGAAAAAAATAAGTTATTAGTAGCAGCAGAAAATTGTTAGTAGTGGCGGAAAAAATATATGTTAGTCGTAGTAGTGGCAGAAAATAAATACAAGTTAGTACTAGTAGTGATAGGAGGAATTATAAGACAGTGGTAGTAATGACAGAAAGAACTGTCAGTTAGTAGGAGTAGCAGTAACACATCTAAACAAGTACTAATGGTAACACGCCTGGTAAGTTCCATGAAATAAAATACGCAGTTCTTCAGTTGGAAATATACTTTCTCTGAGATTTAATTGTGTTTGCAAGACCTGTTATTCGTATATCGGTCTGCAGTGAAAGGACGGCAGCGTAATGGGAAAGTAATGAGCTTGATCAAAATTAGAACAGAGAAGGTGCTTCGCTTTTATCTTTCAAAAATAGTTAGGAAAAAATAGTTGTCTGATAAAGGATGCAAACCGTCTGTGGAAATGTAAATGCTTAATAAAGTCTAACAATTTAATCATGTCTACCAATATATCTAAAGTTACAAACTAGGAAATTAAATAACTCACACATACAACAGTAATTTTGTACATGATAATAAACACCTATTGTAGTAATACCATCAAGGTGTAGGAAGTGCCCCTGTTTTTAACTGACTGTCTACTAGAGCCGTGGCAGAAGGGGATTCGTGTACACATCCCAGTGCTGAAAACCAGCGTTCGAGCCCTAGATCTGGAGAGCAGTTGGTTTCAGGCAAAGTCCAAGGAAATGACGAGACCTTACTTTACTCAGACGTTGGTTTCAGGCAAAGTCCAAGGCAATGACGAGACCTTACTTTACTCAGACGTTGGTTTCAGGCAAAGTCCAAGGAAATGACGTTCAAATCCCTCGCCGCCAATGGATGGTAATCCCGGCCATTCCTTGCACACAAAGGATAACTTAGAAGCAAAATGAAACAGACACTATGTCACAACCAAACTAAATCATTAAATTATTAATATTATTAATTATTCAAGGGATCTGAATAATGCTTCCGAATCCGCTCTGAATGATTTTGATGCCTCTGAATCTCCCTTAGTTTACTTAGATGTTGGTATCAGTCAAAGTCCAAGGAAATGACGAGACCTTAGTTTACTTAGACGTTAGTACCTGGCACGGTATCCAATCAGGTAATCATCTTTATCGCAAAACATACAAAATGGGCATCATTTTCGATCCACATAGACGAGTGCCACACGATAAAATGGATCAGTGTGTAAGTTGCTGTATAATGAGACACTTCCTCTTTGTTATGTTGATGAGAAGTAAACCTTAAATTAAACTACTGAATCTGTTTCACCCCCTGCTTTGTTAGAATGCACCCCCTTGTAAAAACGCAATTGTAGCAAGATGATTGCATAGCATGGGGTGTGGAGAATCGTTGCTTCCAACTTTCCATCTTACCCAAAACGTATTTTTGAGGACATGTTTTGCTTTTAATTAATTCCGTTGCTTTTTTTTTTATATTATGCATTTCTATTCTCGTCAGTACCTGCCGGTGGGTGTGTCAATACAGCAACGTAAACAAAGTAAAGGTATGTTAAGAAATCTTGACATTTCAGTTAATCAGGCATTGGAAGTAATCTACAAGAAAAAAAAAAAAAAGAAAAAAACACGTTATATATCTTTTTCCTGAATCCTTTATTTTTTCCAGAATTATATTACTATCTTTTATTCACACACCAACTCATGCTTTTTATTAATTTCACTTATAAACTGATAAGGTTTTTTAGTGTTTATATTCAGTGTAACTTATTTTCATATGAGCAGTAACACCAATGCCCTCTGTGTGCTGTGAGCTGACTGACGTATTCATTTGGGTATGAGACTTCAGCACGGCAGCTCAATTTATAATTCCTTTTACTTTGTTCTGAATACCTTAAAGTAGTTTTAGAGTCCCTTTAGCGCCATCTGTTATTTGATTTTGTTACTTTACACAAGTGTTCTTCTTACATGTTTTTTTAGCACAAGGTTTCACACAGTGAAATTCACCCACATGCACTTCTTCACTATATTTCCCTCTCTGTTATTACTGTCAAAAACGCTTCAGTAAATCAAGGGCTGATCTGGGTTAGACTTGTCTCCCACTTGCAACCGCCAGGGGAAGGGGCTGGCAGTGCCGGACCCTGATCACTGGCAACATTCAGTCACATAATCTGCTTACAAACCATCATAGTTTTACGTAAGACACAAGGGCATGATCAGAAGGCAATTTTCTCTTAACTGAATTCAGGCAGATTAGAGAAAACTGGATTAAATAATCCATACTAGAGAGACAGGAATCAAAATGGCGAGAACGAGATACAGCCTGTAATTGCCAATGAACAGGCAAATTATGCTGAAAATCGTATTTATTAAGCTAATGCTGTAATCATGCCTATTACTTTCCATACTAACTTTCCTGGTGGATGATTCACTATTAATGTAAATTCATACATTCTGCACTGAAATTGTATTTTCACAAGGCTTAAAAAAAACTGTTGCAGGGGAAGTTAGAAAGAGTCGAGAGTTTTTATTCATATGCTAAATCATGAATATATCTTACAAAAGGAAGTCTTGCTGATGATTGCAAACCGAAAGAAATATGGAATCACATTATCCCACAGTTCCTTGCTATTCAATATATTCATATATTTTGAGAGTTAAGTAAATTTATCTATCATCAGATTTAACTTTCTGCAAAGGTCTTATATATCCAGAAAAAGCACAGCTCTGCATGGAATCTCAAATAACTGCCTCTTTGCATTTTATCTCAAATTTGAGAATAATGTTCACCATTCTAAGCAAAGGAGGATTGTTTCCTTAGAGTACTATAGTTTG